>NC_054538.1:55453183-55615683 GCF_017654505.1 Polyodon spathula | reverse complement strand
CTTACTTTAAAGCACAACTGGACGTTCCAACACGACAATGATCCAAAGCAAACATCTACTTGAGAATGGTTAAAGAAGAATACAATCAAGGTTCTGAAATGGCCAAATCAAATTACCAATCCGAATCCTATTGAGAATCTTTGTTATGAGTTTAAGAAGGCTGTGCACAAGAGAAGTCCTTGGGATTTGAATGAACTGGAACAATTTTATGTTGAAGAATGGTCAAACATTACTAAAGAATCGTGCCAAAAGCTCATCGACAAATATCTGATCGTTTGAAAGAGGTTATTATTGCTCAAGGTGCCTCAACTAGCAATTAATTTTATTTTCTTTGTCAGGGTATGAATACTTTTGAATTAGCATTTTTTGAGTTTTGCAAATAAAATTGCTGAAATAAAAAATAATTTTAGACATCTGTTCCTTGTAACTTTTTTTTTTCCTCATCCACAAAAGCAAAACTTTTGCTACAAAAGATTTTTCCTATAATTTGTTTTCAAGGAATTTTTTTAAATGATTAATTTCCATTGGGGTATGTAAACTTTTGACTACAACTGTGTGTATATGTATATATATATATATATATATATATATATATATATATATATATATATATATATATGTGTAATGTGTGTGTGTGTGTGTGTATATGTATATGTATTATATTATATATAGTTTATAGTATGTTTGGCACTACAAATCATCATAGCAGTTGTATTGCTAAACAAACTAAACTATTGATTTTGAGTTTTGAACAAGTGCCACATTTTCCCAGAGTTAAAAGCTGAGCTGATTGTTCTGTTAATGGTAGTGATCTTTAGCATTACTAGAAGTCAGCGTAGGAACCTATTTTTTTTACTTTATAAGCCAAAATACACTCCCCAGCTTCGACACGCTGTAGTAGCAGGTTATAAATTAGTTGTAAATGCCATCCAAGCGTTGTGAGGTGTGTCTGTGATAATAAGGCATGTTCACTTGGTGACACTTTGCTTCATTGGTCTGCTGGGAATCCTGTTTTCCACAACAGGAGCACAGTGGCCAAGTGTGTTAATACCTTTCCTGTATAATGTGAGAAATATAGTTTATTAAAAGCTAGAGCTAGTGCTAATACTGTACCACAGACTCATGCTTTTTGTCTGTTAACCAGATTTTCAGCACAAAATCACTGTTCAGGCTTCCCCCACGATGGACAAGAGAAGAAGTTTAAACAGCAATAGTTCTAGCCCACCAAGCAGCCCCACACTCATTCCACGTCTCAGAGCGATACAATGTAAGTACCTGCTGATCTACAGTTTGCTCGCCTGCACTAGTATGTTCACTTCATGTACGAATATCCTCTTTGTTAGATTTAGATGTGTGTGTGCTTGCTACAAAATAAGACATGTTGGATTTTGTAGGTGCTTGCTGGCTGTCGCGTTCCTATTTTTCAGAAAGCAGTAAGAGCTACAGGGAACTGTAAATGAAAGATGTTTTCATGTAGTTTCCCTTTTGTAGCATGTGGTGACACACAAGATGGTGTCATTGACTCCATAAGTTATTTACAGTGTGTACGGTTTAATAGTGCATGTCCTGGGGTCTATTCAGTTGATCTAAATGGTGACATAATGTGTTAGGATAGACCTATCATTACAACATCTTAGCTTTGCCATTTAATATCGACCGCTTCTCAACATAACAAACTTATGAATGGCTCAACTGTGTAAAAATGTTTTTCATCAACATCAACCGTACACTTGTGCAGTGGTTCTCAAACTTTTTAGTTCGCACCTGAAATGTTTTATTTATTTATTTATTTTTTCTGCGGACCACACAATAAACAGCATAGCTTACTGAAAAATAAGCACAATAAAAAATAAAAAAAAAGTATACTTACCTTTCTTTGTTTTAATGTAATGGGTGGGCCTGTTCTGTGAGCAAAACATATTTTGATTGGAGTTTTAAAGAACTGTTCTAGTTTACTTTTCATTAACACAAATTTACCTTGGGGAAAAAAAAAGTATTGTTTTAATTTTAGATTGATAATTACTGCAGAAATTTATTGATGTGATTTAATAAAACTCAAGTTACATCCATGAGGTACCAGCACAGTCGGAGCTACGAATCTCCGCTATAATCTTTATTTATAAAACGGAATGTTTGGATGCTATACGCTGATTGGCTGTTAAGGATTTTTTCACCATGCAGTTAAATAGTACATTGCATGGCGGGACTTATTTTTTTCGAACCACAGTTCGATTAATAAATTATAAATACATAACATAATAATATACACTTTGCTGTGAGAGGTCTTTTAGAGTTTTTAAAAACTGAGTCGCACTCCTTTCCTCACGTTTGATCCTTTCAGTGGCATGACAGTATTCAAGTGGCCAGAATGACAAGAAGCAATACTTACGTGGGGAAAAAATTTGATAAATAAAAACCCACCCCCTCAACTCTGTGATTGGTTAAATGTAGTGTCAAGACGTAACACAGCTGTCATGTGGTTCCAAGATCTTTTTTTCACCCAAGTGATCTAGTCTGCTACCAGCGCAATCAATCCTTATCATTAAAGGCACAGTAGCATCTGCAAGACAGGCAGCTGTGGGTTTTTCAGCTGGGCGGTGACAGCCGCCTGGCTGCAAACGCAACTGGAGAACCCAGAGCTTTATGTTAGTCTCCGTGCTGGTCTCAATTTTTCCGCAAACAGTGCTGAGATAAACCACCATGGTAGCCTGTTAGTGACCAAGCACAAAAAAATGGTTTGGTATTAGCTTCTCCAAGTCAGTGGTAGTAATTGTGGATAGTGAACTTTGTCTTTTGCTGCCTTTTCTGTATCTTTTCATTATCAACAAAAATGTATGATTTAAACAGTATTTTTAAAAGCTTGGTCACTAACAAGGCTAACATTGCGGGTTATGTCTGCTCTGTTTACGGAGCTATTGAAATCAGCACGGTCTCAACAATAAATGGAAATGTTGAAAACCTCGAGGCTATTTTTTTCTCCAGAGCGGAAGGGTATATATAGGGCTTCTGATTTTAGTTTTTAACCGATTTTTAAAAAAACGATAAAACACCCCCGATACAAAAAAAATAAATAAAATCGGTGCATATCCAATAAACACTGGAAACGGTTACTCAGTTTATTGACTTTACCCTTTTCCCTGTGGGGAAAATAAATAAATAAATAAATGTAGTATCCTACCAAAAAAATAAAAAACTTTCAGTGCAGATGGGCAACACATTCATACATTTCTGTTGGAGGATTGTAACACTCATGCAACACACAGAAACCACAGAAGAATATTGCCGTGATCACAAGGATTTCGTTGTGGAAGACAGCAATGGAAAGAATGTACAATTGAAGTATGCAAGTACTGGCCAAGAGTTTTGGAAAGTAACCAACAACGATAATTTCATCCAGTATATAAAAAGCAAAAGCCCCCCCCCCCAAAAAAAAAAAAAACTATTTACATAAAACTCGAAAATAGCTAAAAATAAGCACCGAAAAGTGAATTCCTTTCCGTAATTATGTAACCTTTTCGCGGGCCACCTGAAGAGAGCCGGCGGACCACAGATTGAGAACCACTGCTCTAGTGTATGGAATTGGTATTATATGGTATATGCATGCAAACTAAGGGTATTTATATGAGTGCTTTATGATTGTAAAGTCTACAGGATTTTATTAATTCTTTTCTCAGTGAATTCAAAAACTGACATTGTCAGTGGCCAGAGGAACAGTATGTATGTGTACCATCAAGATGTGGATATCACAAGTGAATGTGAACCTACCAGGGTTAGGAAAAAAGGCAAGACTGAAATTATGAACTGGCTTAGTATGCTTTCTGTGATTTCAAGTGGTTCAAAACCAATTATATGATTTTGGAAATTTCTAATACTGATTTATTTCAAAGAAAATGCTTTGGCAATCAAAGGTTTGTATTCTTTTAAATTAATTTGCTTTTTGGAGAAGGTTATGATACAACGCTGGAGTTGGATCCTTAGTTTTCTGAATCCTCAGCAATTAAATAAAGGATAAACATCTGTATCAGTTCCAATCAGCCTCTGCAGCATAACAGCTTGTCTGAACCCTAATTGTGTTTTGTGTTTATAGAGATGTGCCAAGTTTGCAAAGTTTTGTCAATTAGGACCTCTGATCAAAATTGGATTACCAATATTATAATTAGGGCTTCTGTTTTTCGTTTTATGTTAATTGTATTTTTCAGTGCTTATTTTTAGCTATTTTCGAGTTTTATGTAAATAGTTTTTTTGGGGGGGTTTTCGTTTTTGATATACTGTAAGAAATTTGTGTTTTCCGTTACTTTAAAAAATGCCCAAGCTTTTTTTTTTTCTGTCGAAATATGTATAGTAACTCGACAGTACTTGCACACTCAAGTTGTACCTTCTTTCCTTTGCTGTCTACTACAATAACATCCCTGTGGTCAGAGGCACATTCTTCTGGGGTTAATACAGTTTTAAATCCTGCTAACAAGCCTCCATTCCTGATTCCAAGCATAAACCATTATTTGGGCTGCATTGGCACTGTCTGTACTCTCATTGATTTTGAAGCGCAAAAAAGGGGCTTTGCCTCACTGCTTAACAAGTTGCTCCTCAATGTCTTCTGCCATATTAGCAATTCTGCAGCTAACAGTGTTGTCAGATAGCGGAATGAGACTTAACTGATCAGCAACTTTCCTTCCACATACTATCGATGCCATTTCAATCGCTGCTGGCAATACAGAGATCTTATGAAGTTTTCCACCTGTTGCTATTTGGTAGGTGACACTGTATGATGCTTCAAGTGGTTTGGCAGTTGTAGCGCTGCATTCTTCAATTAACTTTCGCTGTCCTTTGCGTTGAAAGATTTTTCGTTTGAAAAAAATCTTGGCCTATTATCTTTGAGGGCAGAATGTTTGGTCTCCAGATGGCATTACGTATCACTATCACTGGCAAGAACATCTGCACATACAACATATTGTGGTCACTGATGTTTGTCAGAACCAATACATGTAAATCCCAAGTCCAAGTTAGAGGGTTGGTATTTCCTGCACCTTCATCTGGATCAATATCCTCAACTTTGTTTTAAAATACACTTCTTTCTCTCCTGTTGTTTGCTGTCCTAATGTTAACACAACCGATTGCTAGCAAGAACAAATAGTATCTGAGTCACGTTCACGTCTCTGTGTTCACACGTTTGTTTGGGTGCTAAGAGGCAATGACGTACTTCGGAATATTGTTCAATTTCAATTAAGCTTTAGTTCAATACGGTTTTACAATCGCCATGAAGTCAGAAAAAAATATTTACCAGTCAGGTTTTGCGTCCTCCAGTTTGGAAACCTCTGTTTTAAAGGCAATTAAAAATATATTTGCTAAACATCAGTGAAAAACAACAAAAATCATCTTATCTTTTTGGTTAAACTGTTAAACTCCACAAAAAAGTTCAGATTTATATTTCAAAAGAAGTAAAAACTTTGCAAACTTCAATTCTCACGTTAGTAAGTATGCATCTTGGCAGACTTTTTTTCCGCCCTTATTTCTGAGTTGTCAGCTTCCAGCGGTAGATATGAGTTCTGTGATCTGGGCTTTCTGCTGCTGCTTCTAAATTGTGGTGTATTGTAAATTTGGTATGGATGTGAACTTGAAAGGATCAGTTGAATCTCTTCAGAGGACTGTTTTCACATAATTTTATTTTTATGATTTAGCAGAGCTGGTTAATCTACCCCTTCCTTTTCTTTAAATAGTAACTTTGGATGAAAGCAATAGAACATGGGGAAGGAGCACAATTTACAAACCAGAAGAATTTGAAGATGTCCAAAAAGTTTTTAAAAAGAAGGGGCGTACATGGGGACCAAGTTCTATTCAAACAAAGGATCGGGCCAATGGTGCCGAAAGGTATGGATAATCTGGTGCATGGTCTTTTATCTGACTGTCTCTTAGGATTGTGGAACAATAGTCATATTTCCGACAGCCATCTAAAGGTAAAAAGTATCAGCACCACTTTGACGAAGATGTTTTGTTCCTCTTTTTTGCAGGAGAACTAATTTGTCGATAAAGAGATTCGGGTGGGGTGTTAAGTTTTAATTTAGTCAAACTTAACTTGAATTCAGTCCCCTTTTATCAGTTAAATCATGATTAAAGAGGATTATTATCATGATGTTCATTTTTAGTCGATAATATCCAACCATACTGTCTACACCTGAATTTACAGGGTGTATAGAAAGAACAACCCACAGCTGATCATAAAATAGGTTGAAGCAGCTATTCATTGGAGTCTTAAAGGAATGTGATAGTGGCTGTCTGACTAGTTGGGGCAGCCTTAGGAATTGCAAACATGTCCGTCTTTGTGCTGTTGAAAGCAACTCCTGACTGTAGAAAACAACAGCTGCAGAAGAGTCATCCAGCACAGTCCTTCCAGATCAATCCAAATGAGCATCTGTATTTAAATGTCATGAAGCTGAATGGATGTATCATATATCTGTTAATTGTCAAGTGTTGGCAATTTTATTACGTTTAAACTTTTAAAGTAGTTATGTCTGTTTTATTTGCAGGATAAGGCCATTATCAGATGGCAGCAACCCGTGGTCCACTAGTTTGATGAAAAACCAGACGTCTGTGCCTTTAGCTGCACTGTTTGTGGATCAGGGTATGACTATTTGCTTAGGAAAAATAAGTTGGTAGAATCACCACTCCATTAAGTCTATTAAATGTAGTTTCACCTGAGCAAGTAAATGTGGTGTTGCTTCAGCTATGTTGGTGATTTCATCAATAAGTTGAAGTGAAGTAGTCTAATGTTTCAGTAATGTCTTCCTCTGTGTAATTTAGACAGTACACGTCAGCTCTGGAACATCAATAAACTCCCCAGATCAGTTGACGATCCAAGGTTGAGACAGTGTTGTCTGTGTTTTCCTTGACCTCATGCCCAGTTTTCCACAAGATGCATTGGACGTGCTATAAATGGCCTCTTTGGAAACAAACACGTACTATAAACAAAGGAGCTACCTTGTATAAATATAATGAAACATAACCCTTATCTTCATGCTGGAAATAGCTCCAATAGATCATAAATTGTGCAATAACCTGTAATAATCCATTACCATGATAAAATAAGAATTTTCCTCTAGTTTTGCCTCAATTTATGTTTTGAGTTTTTAAAGTTGTGGATTATCAGATGACTGATTTATTATTTTGCTCTGGGGTGCAAATAATTAAATGATCTTTTACTAAGGATATTAAAAGTATTTTCACGCTAAAGAAAAAAAGATGTGGCCTAAAGTTTGGTAAACATAAAAAAGCTTAAATGAGATGTAACCAAACTTTCTGGTTTGCAGGGGCATCTCCAGAAGAGATTTGTTCATCTGAAGGCATTGACAACGGCCGACCAAAGCAACTAAAGTTCTGTAATCAGGTGTATATCGATCTACCTCTTTGGAAAGATGAACAGGGGGAGAACAGAGGAGGCAGCAAAAGCATGGAGGAAGCAACTCCCGTCAGCTCAGCTAGCAGCACACCTCAAGTCACTCCAACAAACAGTCTGAAACGAGTGACACTGAGAAAGAAAACGGACAGTGTGCTGTACGGGTGCGCCATGCTCCTCGCTTCAGTTGGCTTGGGTTTCGATATCCGCGATGCGAACAATAGGCCCCAGTCCATGGAAGAGCCTGTGGTCAAGGAGGAAAAGAAAAAGAGGGAGGGGATATTCCAGAGAGCCACCCGGTTCCATCGGAGTACAAGTCCTCCCGACAGAATGAGTTTGAAAAAAGATGACGGCAACATTCCATCTCTGGGCCCTCCCTCCGGTTCAGATAATTTCCTTTCCATGTCTTCCATTTCAGAATGCAACTTCACAAAGTGTTTGGTTCAGGATAATTCCAAAGAAGCAAGTACATACAGTTTGTATTTGAAGGAAGGGTCGTCAAATGAAAACGGCAACAGCGAACACAAGCACAAGGAGTCTGGTTCACCCAAGGTATTGAAGAACAGGGCCTTCAGTAGCATGTCAGAATGGAATTCCGACCTTCAGTCGCCTGACTCTGAGAACAACATTGTTTTGCAACACAAGCAAACAATGTCGGTGGGAATTGCAATTCAGAATTACAGTAAGTATTTTTGTTTAAACCTGCCTGACATCAGGTTGTCTTTTTTTTTTTCATTTCCTACACTTACAACCTTAGAAACTAAAATAGAAAGATTCTTGTTTCTGAAACAGCTGTGTTCAGTAACACCAATGACAGGGTGGTTCAAATCAGGTTGAAAAATGCAGCCTTCAGTTTGAATATGACCAGTAGATTTTACTGTGAGGCATTAGACCAGTTGCTGACAGGGACATATGTTCCTATGATAAGTTGTCCTGTGATATAAATTGTCCATATGTCACACTTCAAATTGAGTGGACATTCCTTATTAAAATTGTCTGGTGTATTAGAGTCTAGGATAAGTTGACTTTTCATAATGTTGCTACAGAGAATTTGAAACAGGAAATTCAGTACAAGTAAACTTTATGAACACATCTTCAACTTTTATACACTACAAAGATACAATTGACCTCAGTGAAGTAACACAAAAAATGCACAATTATCGCTATCAATTTAAACTTGGATTTGAATAACATTCTTCTATTTCTCTTATTTATTTATTTATTTTAAATAGCTAATGGCACATCCAGCTTGCAAAGGGATCCAACAGTATACCCCCAGATTCCTAATCCTGAAGCAGTGTATCCAGCCTCTGTGCTGAGAAGAAACCACAAGAGAGATGTCACACCCGAAAGGCATCTCTCTGGAGACTATACCTCTAGGCCTCGGCCTCTGTCCCTTAAAAGTAAAGCCCACCCCTGCCATCTTGTCCGAAACAAGAGCTCATCAGCAGGACCTTTCTCAGGAGAGAAAGCAGCACAAAATATTAACTATTTGCTTGCTGCTGAAGGAAAAGCTGGCTGTCACACTGCCCCTGCTGCCTGCTCTTTACTGGACATTGATATGGAAGGACAGAAAGGGGACTGCACTGTACCCCTTTGCAGAATTCAGAGCAAACCTGCCAGATCTACAGTATATGAACTGGAGAAGGAGTCATTGTCTTAGCAATTTGTGATGGAAAACAAAGATGTTTGTTCTAGCACATTAGTGTTTCTTAATGAAAGCCACTCTACTACTCTACTACTAAACTGGAACCTTCACCAGGCAGCAGGTTGACTTTCAGTTCATACAGGTACTTCATAAAGATAATTTATGTCAATTCTGATACGGCTAAGTTGTAGTTTGCTGGAGCTTTATTTGCTGAATGCTATATATATATATATATATATATATATATATATATATATATATATATATATATATATATATATATATATATATATATATATATATATAATTTTTTTTTTTTTTTTTTTTTTTTTTTTAAATATCAACACATTCCAATTTAAACTGGTCAATGTTAATAATAAAGACGATATGAATTCCTTGTACAATCTGGTTTAATAGTGTGAACCAAGGTTTTAAAATCAGTTTTAGCACTATTCTTCTGTTGAAACTCTTGGTGCTTGCATTTTGTACTCCACTTCGGAATATGCAGATATTTCAAAAGCTAGGCTATTTATGAGAAGTTGCTGCTGCTTTCTGGTACGTAATCACTTCATTTGTTGTAGTTCAGACTGTGTGTCCAACAGCAAAGGTACCAGGATGTAGTTCATCTAAGGTGTTGTTTTTGAAATTGCTGAATATCCTGTATTAATGTAAACTAACTACAGAACAAAAAAGGTTAATGACACAATCAAAGGGACCAAAAACAATATTAATAACACTAATCTGAGGTGATATAGTGGATTTTAAAGCAGTGGTTATGTATAATAATTCTGCATATAGAACTGTTCTTTCATTTAGAAAATTATCCCAAATTGAATGTATTGGTGGACATATTTTTTGTTGTCATCCAATGGTTGCATTTCTGAATCAGATATTGGGTTAAAAATGCCACTGTTGTTGCTTTCTACAGTGTTGTCGAGGCATACTGTATCCCTGATGCAGTGTTAAATATACAGGTATTCCTTGCGTTTAGATTAGAAACCATGTCTATTATAATATTTTGGTGGTTGATTTATACATAAGGTGTTCACTACATAATATGTATGATATTATAACCAGCTGCTACACATGGTATAGTTGTGTTGAATGTATAATTTCTACATCTCCTAAAAATAAGGGGAGAAATTACCTTCTGTTTTAAGATGAACATACAAAATGTACTTCTGTAATGTTACATTTAAAAGGAAAGGAAACCTGGCCTTTGAACACAGAATTGCATGTGGAACTTAAATCATTTTACTTACTGTAGTTGATTTTAATTCATTCCATGAATGTGTCATGGTTTTTTTTATTTTTTATGTTGAAGTCATCAATATTATATGAGAGTACTGGCAAGACCAATAGTTTTTTGTTCATTAGTTAAAAAAAAAAAAAAAAAAAAAAAAGTGTACATATGTTAAGGATGGGCGCCAATATCGATAATTTGATATGATATCGTTCTATATCGATAACAATTTCCATATCACGATATCGTGGGATTAAAAAAAAAAAGAAACACGCTTGCAGAGACATACTTTTTATTGCTAATACTGCTAAAAATACTTTATATAAAATACGTAAATATAAAGTTTATTTTATAGTAATATACAACAAACCTATACATACCAATCGTTGTCAGTCTCCTAGGCAAACACCACACACTAAAGTATTATTTAACCATTTTATTCCACTGATTGGCATTTAGGTACCAAACGCTATTTGTATGCTGCATTAATCACCATTGAACACCCGTTTTGCATTATTTTGAGATCTGCGCATGCATCAGAGGTTCATTACTTAAGCTATTATTACTGTATTTTTAAAAGGTGAACTTTCTGTATTATACGTGATGCACTTTTAAAACATCAAAACACACCTCAAAATAATGTAAAATTTGGCATGACACCATACTTCATACTTTTAGAGGTGTTGGGAGTCAGCGTTTACACACAGAGCAGATGAAAATTCAGTTACTTCCGGATTGGCTTGAAAGTCTGTGCACAGTGAAGTACATAAGTATTTCCGTTTTGAGGTGGCTAATAAAACAATATAAGAAGACCCTGTTTTTCACTGTGGACATTGTGAAGCAAAGCACCACTAAGTTAAAGTTACTGTTTTGCATATGTAAATATCTGTTAACATCTATATGTATATATGTTTCATATTGCAATTGTGTTATATTTTTCGTGTTTTTTGAAAGACTTCGATATCTATCGAAAAACGTGGACGATAGATATACAATTTTCATATTGTTGCTCACCTCTAATATAGATCTTTCTTTTTTCTTTTTGTAGATAGATAGATAGATAAAGCACACTAAACTATTGGTAAATTATTCACTGGTTTCCTATAGTAATCTATTAAACATAATTTGTATTCTATTTTTTTACAATGTGCACATTTTATAAGATAGTACAGTATTTACTTTTTTAAATGGAACAAATTGCTAGGTTTTATTAAATATAAAATTTGATGACTGTGTATTTGATTATTGTACACTATAATAGCTACAGAATCATGATAAGAACTCAATCTCGATGATTACTTTTTTTTAACACTAATTATCAGTCATGGTGGTACTTTTAGAAGTATCAGAAATCACAACCAAACATGCTGCTGTGATTTTTGGGAGCTTTACAGTACAGTGTAGGATCTTGGAGGATGTAAAACCCATCCTTTTTCCAGTAATCTCTACTGCTCCACAATATACTTTTAATCTTGAGAGGGTAATGGGTCTCAATATTCTAAGTTATATTTCATACAAATAGTATATTAATTATGGTATGGAGTTACCTGTCAAGTCCATTAAAGGCTTTCTTATCTTGAGTTTTCCAAAGCGTAATTATTTTCCATAACTAACGATCTAGCTTGTGATTGAACGAAAACATCATAATTTACTGTCGGTGTATTGTCTTTGGTGTAACCCCATGTGGTTGAGGTTCAGTTTTGAAAAAAGTAAACCAGTCCTGGAGGTTTGTGAGTAAAAAACAACTTTAAAAATACAGTAGATTATTTACTATCAAATACATAGCTGATACACCAGCTTTGAATAAGAATCTTTAATCCATAAATCAGGGTGGCAGTTACAGATTAAATAGTAAAAGGGTCAAACATCCTTAACTAGAAACCATTGGTGGACAGGAATGAATAAAGTGTTTCGGAATATCTACAAAGAGGCAGGTTTAGAAATGTTTGAATTAGAAATGTTTGAATTAGAAATACTAAAATCTATACTGTTTGAAGAACAGTCTCCAGCTTTTCCGGACTGCCATGGCTATATGAGGATTCAAATTCAAACACCATAGTTTTAAAAAATAAATTTTCACGACCAACCATAAATGCAGCCTATTAAAGCATTTCTGTGACACTACCTTATCATGCAAGGACCAGAAATATCTGCAGTTTACACCCAGAACAGGCCGAAATGTACCGTACATGTCTTACAACGTTTCATACACCCACCCCTCGTTATATTGCTCATCGCTATACTGCGGATATACTGCAATATACATAGGCAGTTTCACTTAGAATTACTGTTCATTTTACTTTGTACTGCACATCACAAACAAAAATATACAAAACAATAACAAAGCGTTAAAATTGTACTGTTCTCATATACACATGCATTGCACAATAACAGAAAGCAAATTAAATATCTGCTTGCTGAAGAAGTTTTTATTTTAGCAAACGAGGTGTTCACTTGTGGCAGCAAAGCACTTGCAAAAGTCACAGGGCAGTGATGTCAGCTCCCTAGCAACAAGCCTCTTATGTTGGCAATATATTCTTTCAATGTAGCGGGTTTGTGTATTTGAGAAAGGAGCGGAATATTCATGAAATTAATTGGAGACTTAAGTTGATGAGAAGCAATTACCCTCTGCGGTACGAATTAAAATGGCATGCTGCTCTTTATATGAAAAATGAAAAAACGCGGGTTGCGTTGAGGATTTGTATTGGACCCTGACACCCTTGATAAAACGAGGGAATGGTTGTACGGTATTTGTCAGCCTATTTGTTTTTTTTATGGGTCTCTCACTATATCACAGCCCTTGGTGTATAGCAGATTTATATTGGACCCTGACACCCGCAATATATCGAGTAGGTGGTGTACTAGCTAATTATTGAGGATGGAATTATATTTAGATTTAAATGCTGTATGATTTCAAGTGAGTTCTGGGTTCTAGAATGTTAATGTAATCTTTTTTTAACTGTCCATGAAAATACTCAGGTTGTAGATATATATATATATAATGTAGATATATATATAATGCTAGATTAGTGCAATTTGTCATGATCTACCAGCTTCTCTCTACCTATCTGAGGTGTGTTACCTCTGATGAACACCAGCTGTCAGTTGTTGGAATTTTATATATATATTAGCACAGTGGTTTTCTCAGGTAGGCCCTTATTATTATTTGTTTACTTAGCAGATGCCATTATGAAAGGTGACTTACGGAGGCTAGGGTCTGTGAACTATGTATCAATTGCAGAGTCACTTACAACAATGCCTCACCTGAAAGAGCACAAGAAGGTTACGTGGCTTGCTCAAGGTCATACAGTGAGTGAGCCGGGATTTGAACCCTAGACTTCCTGATTACAAGCCCTTTTCTTTAATCTCCAGACCACATAGCTTCTTTTTAAGACTAGAGAATTCCTTCATGCTTTGACAGTAAGACCTACCCTTCATAATCAAGGCAAATACTGTCTGTTTTAGTCAATGAATCCTTTCACTTTGTCCGTTGTGACCAGTTTCTGACATTTTCTTGAGAATATGCCAAAACACTAATACTTGGTCTTGGGTCATGTATCCTGTAGGTTGTAAATGTATTGTATGTTAAATTTCCTTGATTTCCTTTTTGTTTAATGTATGTGGTATTTGTAGCCAGAAATCTTACTGCTGTATCTAATTTGTGTTCCAGAAAATGTTTTAAATTAGAATATTTATATAAAAAGAATTGCTAGTAAAGAAATGTAAGTTTTTTTTTTTGTTTTTTTTTTTTGTTATCTGTACCAATCAAAGGTCTGCTCATGTGGCCCACTGCTTTGTAAATGTAGTAAGGAAGGTTGCTTGCTTTTTGTTTGTGAACCAAGAAGAAAATTCCCACAATACCTGTGTAATGCCAGTCTGGCTTGGTCCTTCTTTTAAACTTTTTCTTGAACACATTGCATCATTACAATGAATACAAAATATACTAATCTTGAAAACAAGGAGACATTAACAGTGGATGTTGCAATACTGTAAATCTAAAAATGCACATTGCTTACACTAGAATTCATGCTATGGTATCTAATCTTGTTTTATTTTATGTAATGATATTACTACAACCTGGTAACTGTATGGTAACTGGTTCACAAATTCTAACCAGTAACTAATACCTTAGTCTTCCATCTAAATTGGGAGAAGAGCACCTCCCATTGAAGTGTTTGGTAACTGTTCTCCGGATATCGTCCATTACAAGCTGTAATGCTTTTATTGAAGCTTGGGAGTTTTTGCACTTAATTAGCGTAACCTGGAAATTACATAAAGGCCAAGTTTGTTTTTCACCAGACTTTTACTTTGTGTGTGTGTGTGTGTGTCTCTCTCTCTCTAGAGTAAGAGACACACAAAAAAATAAGATATATTTTCATTATTTAACAAAACATGTTTATGTAACAGAAACTCAAAAATCCTTGTGTGCAGAAGCAAATGAACCTTTTGATTCAATAATTTGTGGCACCTTCTTTAGCAGTGATGACTTTAACCAAACCTTTCCTATTGTTACTAATCAGTCTCACATCTTCCATGAGGAGTTTTGGCCCATCCCTCCTTACAGAACTGTTGCATCTGCTTCACATTTGAGGGTTGTCTTGCAGGAACATCCCGCTTCAACATTTCTATTGGGTTGAGGTCTGGACTTTGACTTGGCCAGTCCAAAAACACAAAATTTCTTCCTCTTAATCCATTCTTTGGTAATTTGCAACTACATACATCAATGCCTCTAAAAAAAACACATGACATTTGTAAATATAAACCCTTTCTTTTAGTAAAGACTGGTTTTGATTAAACAAGGATTTCATAGTAAAAACTTTCTAGAATTTCTAGAATTACATTAGGGTTCACAAACTTCACGTGTGTGGGTGTGTGTATATATATATATGTATATGTGTGTGTGTATACAGTACTGTGCAAAAGTTTTAGGCAGGTGTGAAAAAATGCTGTAAAGAATGCTTTCAAAAATAGACATGTTAATAGTTTATATTTATCAATTAAAATGCAAAGTGAGTGAACAGAAGAAATCTACATCAAATCAATATTTGGTGTGACCACCCTTTGCGTTCAAAACAGGTACACTTGCACACAGTTTTTGAAGGAACTCGGCAGGTAGGTTGGCCCAAATATCTTGGAGAACTAACCACAGTTCTTCTGTGGATTTAGGCAGCCTCAGTTGCTTCTCTCTTTTCGTGTAATCCCAGACAGACTCAATGATGTTGAGATCAGGGCTCTGTGGGGGCCATACCATCACTTCCAGGACTCCTTGTTCTTCTTTACGCTGAAAATTATTCTTAATGACTTTCGCTGTATGTTTGGGGTCATTGTCATGCTGCAGAATAAATTTGGGGCCAATCAGATGCCTCCCTGATGGTATTGCATGAGGGATAAGTATCTGCCTATACTTCTCAGCATTGAGGAGACCATTAATTCTGACCAAACTCCATTTGCAGAAATTCAGCCCCTAACTTGCAAGCTTTTTGGCCGCAAGTCTTCCATGAAGGCCACTTCTGACCAGACTTCTCCAGACAGTAGATGGGTGTACCAGGGTCCCACTGGTTTCTGCCAATTCTGAGCTGATGGCACTGCTGGACATCTTTCGATTGCAAAGGGAAGTAAGCATGATGTGTCTTTCATCTGCTGCAGTAAGTTTCCTTGGCCAACCACCGCGTCACCGGTCCTCAATGTTGCCCGTTTCTTTGTGCTTCTTCAAAAGAGCTTGGACAGCACATCTGGAAACCCCTGTCTGCCTTGAAAATTCTGCCTGGGAGAGACCTTGCTGATGCAGTATAACTACCTTGTGTCTTGTTGCTGTGCTCAGTCTTGCCATGGTGTATGACTTTTGACAGTAAACTGTCTTCAGCAACTTGTTAGCTGAGTTTGGCTGTTCCTCACCCAGTTTTATTCCTCCTACACAGCTGTTTCTGTTTCAGTTAATGATTGTGTTTCAACCTACATATTGATTGATCATTATTATCACTGTTTGGTGTAATTGTTTAATCATACACCTGACTATATGCCTACAAAATCTCTGACTTTGTGCAAGTGTACTAGAGGAATTGATGCTGTTTTGAAGGCAAAGGGTGGTCACACCAAATATGCATTTGATTTAAATTTTTCTTCTGTTCACTCACTTTGCATTTAGTTAACTGATAAATATAATCTATTAACATGTCTATTTTTGAAAACATTCTTACTTTACAGCATTTTTTCACACCTGCCTAAAACTTTTGCACAGTACTATATATATATATATATATATATATATATATATATATATATATATATATATATATATATCTATATATATATATATGATATATTGCTGTGTCATGGTCAGAAAAAATCCATTAGGTACCCGAGTTTGTTTTTGTGTAGGACATCTTAAACTAAATAGAAATTTTAGGTTTAAATTTATTATTATTATTATTATTATTATTTTTTAAACAAGGTTTAATTTCAGGTTTAAATGAGACCATATCACATTAAAGCACAGCGGTTTAGTTATTATGCAGGCACTATTTTCTCTGGGTGTTGACTTGCTTACCCCAACAGCATAAAGTATAGTAGAAAGTGTGTATTTCAGTAAGGGTTGGGAGATATCTGCGTCCTGAGTACCAATGACTTGTTTGTTTAAGTCTGGGACACAGCAGGGTGATGTTGCATGCAAATGAAGACGCTATACGTATCTGGTATATTTTTTAATTGTTACAAATTTACACGGAAGAAGTCTGACGTATTGTTATTTTGTTTTTATGGGGGGGGATGCAGTCAATTCAAACTTATTTTTTTTTAAATGCTCTGCGCAATAATACCTGTTTGTAAAAAAGTCTTATTTGCTGATTTTTCCCGTTGGTTGTACCGTAATAATTCAATGGCTTGGAATGCCTATTATCCAATCAGGAGGTAGAGATCTCCTAACCCATTTTATATGTAAGGTGTAAACCATGACAGGCCATGCGGTTCCATGATATATACCATGCCTGGGATGGTAGAGACTGAAGCCGGATCTTGAAGTGAGTTTGTTAACTCGTTATATGCGAGGCACACATTTCCTAGTACGTTTCATCCTTTTGGATCTCAGAAGATGTTTTTGTTATTTGTCTGACACCATCTCATCCAAGTTATGCCAGATTATGTTGACGATTGAACCAGACTTTAAACACCAATCCGTCAGGGGACAGTACCTCAGTTTCCGTTTAGGGGCTATTTCTTTTTGGCATGACATTTCAAATTCAAAGCTGCTTACAATGGCTGGGCTCCGGTCGGGTTCTGTTGGACTGGTTTTGTTGAACCAGTTCCAGGCCATAATTGAGCCGGTACTGGGCCAGCATCAGCGTGCTATCTGGGTAGTAAACTTCCCTTTTGCATTCCATTCAGGGCTTAAGAAGGACTGTACTTTTTTGACTGTTTAGCAACATTGCAAAATTAGCTGAATGAGTTTCTGTTGCTGCTAATCTTGTGTGAATGGTTTAACATAACAGGTACTAACAGTGCTTAATACTAAAATTGAAAGCAGCAGAACTGATTGGACTACCATAATTTTCAGAGTATAAAGTTCACTCATTTACATATTATTGAGGATGATGAAAAGGGGTGTCCGGAATGCATCGAAGCTTGTTATCTAGGATTTGTTTTTCAAATTTGGCACATTTCCCACACGTTTTGTGTGCTGTTTTATATTTGCTGATAATATCATATTATTTACAATTTGAATCGTAGTAGTAACACCAGAAATACGGGGTTTAATTGACATGAAACAAGATAAAAACATATTTCATGGTATAGTTTGTATACAGCGGTAGGTTATTTGTAAATAAAATTCATAATGTAACAAAACAATGTAGAATTTGTGTAACATGTTAAATGTAAGAAAATATATATACTTGCACTGCAATGGTCAATAAATATTTAGCAGTGAATCATTGTATTTCTACAGTAGAATTAACTTATTGAAAAATATTACTGAAAAACACATTGCAGTACAAATAAAATAGCAACACGATTTGAAAACAAATGTTTGAAAACAAATTTTTACAAGCTTGAAAAGTTTGAAAATGTTTGAAGTTATACAGTGTGGTGTGACACATTTCTTACAAGTTAACATCAAAATACGTCAACTATATTTCACATTAAGTCAAATTGAATTTCCTTTCTTTAAAGTTTGATTATATCTAGATGTGACTGATGGTTATGACACTTTTGCAAACCTGATTAAAAATGCTCACATGACAACAATTAAGAAAAAGGTTTAATCAAATTATTTAAATATAATGGTTTCTTGAATGTAAATTCAACTGATATATAGGGTTTGGATTACATAACCTCATCTTAATGTAAAATCCAACACAAAATGCAAGGAAATAATGCATTTTTGAATGCTGTATTTAATTATTTTACCAACAATGTGCTTATTTGAATTGTGAAATTCAACATGCTTTAGTTTTGAATTCTTCTAAAGAAATGTATCCAAATACAGTATATTGCTGGTATTTTACTTGGTTTCAAATGCGATAAGACATAAACATATGGACAGCATAAAGCTCCATTTACCCAGATTTCTATTAAACAATCAACCAGATTTATTAATGTTATCTGAAGCTGTGCAGGGAAACTGATTTACATTTATATCTAGCCTTTACAGTAATTTAAAAGGTTATTTTTTAAAATCAGTATTTTTCAAATATATTTCACTAAACAAATCTAAAAGTGTGTTGCAGACTTTGAACTTCATCTGCTTGTTCTTGTACTACGGCAGTTACTAGCCTACAGTATACTGCTTGTTGCTATGTGAAGTATGCAGAGGAATGTAGTTAAGGACTATTACTTATTTGCTAATACAGTGTGCTTTAAACATAGGAGCATATAATACAACAAACTGACAAAGTAGTAGAATGCACCAGAGCATGGTTTGCACCGGTGCGCAGCAATAACGAAAAAATACAAACATGTATTAAAGGCTGATTGTTTAAATATTGCTAATTTATGACTAGGACTAAGCTGCGAGCCATTCTTACTCAAACCTGTCCATGCCTGATATATAAAATACACTGGAGGGCCCAGAAAAAAGGAAAGTGAAACAAATGTGCATTGTTAGGCCACCTACTCACTACATGACACGTCAAAACATTCAGCACTTGTGCCATGTTTGTGAAAAAGTGAAAAAGAACTGGTCAGTTTAACAAAGGAACCAGACCCAACAATTCTCCATTAACACTACCATGCAAAATAAATAAAAACTAAATAAATAAACCTCATGAGTCATTCATTTCCACCAAGAAGGTATGGGTTAAAATCTGTCTAGCATCATTACTACCACACAGGGGCAAATGTATATAGTCAGATGACCTCCCATTTGATCTACAAAACAAAAGTAGTCTGTAAGAGTCTTGTCAGCAACAGATCTTGTTTGTAGGTTCTCATGCAGCCAACTTGTCCCTGAATACAGTGGTCACACTGACTAAAACATCAATCAAGTCACCCAGGTGTCAGAATGGCAATGCTGGCAGAGAAACACCACTGGAAATAATAACGCAATTGAGTCATTGTATAACATGACATGTTCTATTTCTACTCGAACAATGCACCTGGAGCTACTCATTGTGGGAGGTATTTGTGTTAAAAAATTGTGGCCCCAACAAAAGGCATTACAAATGTTTCAAATGATCCCTCTTTACTGTTTGGTTAGCCTCTGTGAAGGAGTGTTTCCGTTTGTCCCAGATCTGTAAGGCAAGTACAATCTACTGAGATGTCGGTGGCCTTTCTACAGGTTTATGACGATAACACTATGCAACACAATTTTTGTTCCTGGGTAGTAAGTGTTATTTCCTAATTACTTATGCCTCAAAAGTATAGAAAATGACTATTATTCCCCACAAACTTTGCTTTTGTGACCAGGACAGTGATATTTCAAAATATCACCATTTCCAATGGGAAAACGGGCAAATGTGTGTCTTTTCGTTCACATAAAGTCAGAAAAAAACAACGTATGAATCCAAATTAACGTGTATTTATACTAAAGTAATACAAAAATGACTACAAAAGATTTAGAAGTGAGTAGTTTTTCGAGATTTACGATTATACTGTATTGTAATAGCCATTTTCTATACTTTTGAGACATAAGCAATTAGGAAATAACACTTACTACCCAGGAACAAAAAAAAAAAAAAAAATTGTTACACGGTGTAACCAATCGTCAACTACCAACCTAAAAATTGATTCAATTAAATTACAAATGAATACACATGGTGTGACTTTTGAAACATGTTATTGCTATCAGACAAACAACTCTGCTGAATGTTTTCATTTGCCAAGTGTACTAGTAAGTGAAAGGGGCTTGGAAATGGGATTTACTGCTTAAAGGTTTTACGAATGTATTAGCTAACTCATCTAATGAGTGTTTTTGGTGATCCTGTAAACTAGTGCTTTTTCTCCTTGGTCAACATGTAACAAACAACCATGCAGATAATTCTAATCCACTCTCTTTTATGGTCTTAGTCCAGTTGTGTATGACTATACCCCTCAACCGTATCATCAGTGTTCATCTCTATTAAAATATGAGGCCTGTCATACCCATTATTGCAAATAGGCCTTGGCGAGAAGCCATTGTCTGATTTGTCCATTTTGTTGCTTAAAAGCTCTGCATTTTCCTTCAGATCAGTCTGGTCACTGAGGCTGACTTCCAAGGCAAGGTCACTGACTTCTGGTTGGACGATGATCTCATCTCTCTCAATGTTTTTTAAGCCTGTTTTAAAGCGGGGGGCTTCATGCTCAGGACCATCATTTTTAATTTGTTCCGTCACAGCGTTCTCCTCCTCCTCCACCTGATTTGGTGTTTCGGCACGTTTTACCACAGAAAAGGTGCTGTCCTCTTTTTTTATGTTCATGTAGGGTTTTATTCCTGTCAGCATTGAAGCCTGTTTAAGAAAACAAAACATTCATATCAGTGCCATGTCCTGTACTATGTTAGTACCAGTCACAGGATTAGTCATACATTTAGAATTTCTGTGTGAAACTAAACATATTGCATATTTCGTTACCGTAGTGCTGTTTGAGGGTTGATTTAAAAACAAAATTTAAGAGCACAATCTCAAAATGTAATCAGTGTTTTAAAATCAATTTTACTACTTCTTATTAACACTATCAATATTATTCTTGGTCCCCCCTTCTGTTAAATAACTTTTTGTTTCTTACATACTGAATGCAAATATTTTAAAGATAATGCAATAAAACGTCCCACTGCTTCCTGGTACCTAATCACCTCAGGTGTTGTAGTGCAAACTCCACTAGTCTAGCTGCAATCAGACCACGAGAGCCGCAAATCTATAGAATTGTATTTAAAACTGATTACAATCAGAACAAATTACTGGTCTGAACCAGACTTCTCCATGGGAAGAAACAAAGTGACCACACACCGGACACAATGTATTTTTGTATTGTTGATGAAAAAAAAAAAAAGGAAATTGTGTCTATTTTTGCGATTTTGTCGCACGGCAGCTAGAGAACTGATCAATGAGGAACAGCTTCCCTTGTGTGCCTCCAGTAAACAATGGCGGAAGAAAAGATCATTCTTGCAGTATCAAAATACCAAGAGCCGTATAAAAAAAAAAGCCACAAAAATTATAAAGACGTGGCAATCGGAGAACATCTGTCAGTCCATTTCCAGGGAACTAGATATAGCTGGTGCTATACGATTTGTCTACCTTTACTAAAATAAATATTCTGAAAAGCTATCATGTATTCTGCTTTTTTTATTAGCTGCATAACAGGACTAAAATATGTGTGACTTTATTTCAGCTGATGATACAATCAAAGGACAGTCGCAACGTGCGTGCCTGTCAAACACTAAAATCAATAATATATTTGCGTTTTTTATTAGTATTTAATTGTAATGTTGATACTTTTCTTGCTTTTGTTCTTTATCATCTCTGGACTCTTTACATTACATTGATCAACGTGTAATTAACATAACCTTTACAGTAAAACAAATAAAACAGAAAATATGGTTTAATTTGTATACATATACACACATACACACACACACTATCATAATTAAACCATATATATGTGTCTGTGTGTGTGTTTATGTATTTATGCATAACTGAGTTATTATTTGTAATATTGTCTCATAGAGACACACCAATAGTGCTGGTTGTTTTGACGCGTATTACTAACATTTGTTAATATATCTTTAAGGGGGGGTTGCCATGACATCGCTGCTGATGTGAAAGGTAGTGTCGCAGCAAAATACTACTTTATCGCAGGATAAATCGCATCACGTCCGGTGTGTCTAGACCTTTAGAGTGTGATTGACTTGAAGCACAGGAATTAACAATGTACCAGGAAACAGCCATTTTCTAAATCTATACTGTGGTACTTACCTGCATAACCCAAATCACAGTAAAAATATTTATTAAAATGAATTACCCTTTCCAAATTTTATTTCAATGGTAACCTTTGTTCTTTGAATTCTTACACTGCTTTGCACTAGCAAGTGCTATTCATGTGTTGCTGCTGTGTACAGTAGGCTAATTCTTCCCTTGAACTATCATATTTGTTAACTTTAGATACATAGTTTTGACTCCCAAATCAATGTCAACTGCAGTTACAACCTCTGGACACCAGATGGCACTGTTCACCAAGTTACAATTCTAAAAACAATAAAGGGTGGCGTCCACAATCCAGTACAGTATATACTGTGAATCTCAAACCATTCCAACATTGGAAGACACTGAAAGACTTCTAATCAAAACTTTACTGGTAGACTGGTAAAGCATTCAATTACTGAAACTATTTTTTTTATAGTTAAGATGAACAATAAATATCCCACACAGTTTGTATTGGTAGTAGATGGATAACATTTGGGGTACAACTGTAGGAAGTCTTGTTTGTTAAAATATGTTGCCTGTTTTTGAGAAGGTGACCAGTAAATATTCAAGAATATTTAGTAAACAGGCTGTCTGAGTGGGATTATTAGGTACTGCCTGTTCTACCCCCAGTTGCTTCTCATTCCCAAACAGTAGATAACATTCTGGTGTAGCTCTGTTGCTGTATTGTTAAACCAGCCCTTTGTGGAGCCACTGTATAAATGCTTAGTGAATCTTAAAAAAAAAAACAAAGAATGCATTTCCCTCATATAATTCCAACAAGAAAGAAAACTGAACATGCTGATGTAGTTCGCATGACTGACCTACATGAAGATCTGTTTGGTGTTCTATACTTACCAAAGAGCTTGGCAAAGGGATGTTCTTCTTTTGCATTACGTTACGGAATATCACAAAGAGACTGAGCAAAACAATAACAATCATACAGAGAATGACTGTAATGATGATAATTATGCTTTTACCTAAAAAAAAAAAGTTAATATGGGTTGCATTAACATGGTATATGAGAAATAACATTGATTCTGATTTACATCGTTAAAATAATTGTAATAAATAATACAAATAGTTCAAATATATTCCCATTATATTAACCTAGTTTAGAGAAACTGAATGTCACGGATACAATTAATATTTCTTACCAATTATAACTTTTTCAGTCGATTGCTTTGGTTTTGTTTTGCCTTTTAATAAAATGTTTACATGAGTTTGAAAATAAACATGCTAGTCATGGAGGGTTAAAGGGCTCATGATTGATTGAAATCTAGCCTAGAATAACTGCTTGAACAACACCATGACCTGGCCAGTTGCACAGTTCCAAACTATACTTTGCTGGTAAGAAAATGTAGATCTAGGGAACGTCATTCTCACACTTAAGCTGTTTTATATATCTTTAAACATGCTTTTTTTCCCATGCATGGTAGAAGAAAGAATGTGCTTGTTGTTATTTCGCTCATGAGGACAGCTGTAAACAACCCCCTCGTCCTCTTCAGAGGACACTGGTTAGTTGGTCATCCTCATTGGTGGAATAACTAACAGTGCACGAAGGTTCACAAGTGTACCTTGAATAGAAAATGACAGCAAACACGCATACTGTAATAGGATATTAAAATAGGTAAATAACGTAGTGTTCTGCTTTAGCCAGTATTAAACCAAATGTATACTGAACTAATCAGGAAGCAGACATTCAGTTTTATCTTCTGAGATGCACACATTATTGTTACCAAGTTTATGTAAAGCAATACATTTTAAAAAATTACATCTGTGCAGTTATTTGCAACCTGCATCATTGCATGGTGTCAGAAGTGAACTGCTTGACCTGTGAATGGACTTGAGATGGTTTCACAGCAGAATAAAAAAAAACAAGTGCAAATGTAAGGAGCTTCTGCACTGAGCGACACTGCAGTAACAGCTGTGAACCTGGCAGGCCGTCAGCCAGAACCTGTTAAAGTAGGCACAGCATTCAGTATTCAGCCTCCAGAGCCCTTCGATTTTCACAAAGAATGAATAAAATTGATATGGAGATTTGATAGATTTTGCCAGACAAACAACCTGTACACACTTACGAGAGGAAAACAAGGTAAAAATTATTTAGTGTATGGGACAGGATGCCGACGGCAATCTCAGACGATTAACTATTAAAAATCAGGATAAGAGGAAATACAAGCTTGTAAAAGAGGTTTGATGAATATACTGCAGTAAGAACAAATCTGATATAAAAAAGAGCATGATTTAATTAGAGAAGGCAGCAACATGAGGAGTCTGTGGATTGTTTCATCACTGAACTGTATGTGTTAGCCAAGAATTGTAATTACAGTCCCCTTCACGATGAGCTTGCACCAATAGGTTAGTGGTCGGCATTAAAGACATCAGCTTGTCAGAGAAACTGAGTCTGAAGCAGTTAAAAGACAGCAGACTAATCTGAGATGTGAATCTGCACAATGACCTAGCAATTTCGATCTTGTTCATTCTAAATTAAAGAAAACCAAAAATTGCCTAACCAAAACTGCAACAAACCATGACAGTAGTATAGTATGATGCAAAACCCTCTATGTGAAAACCATGTCAGAGATGTGGAAAAACACTTCCCCACTCAAGACGACAGTGTCCAGCAAAAGAGGTGACATCATAAATATGATAAAAAGGGTCACTTCAAGCAAGTTCTACTACATATACCACTGCTTGGAAGACCAGCTATCACAACTCTAAATCTAGTCTCAAGATTACATAGTGTGGACAGGCAGAAGCTAAAAGAATAGTACCCAAAGCTGTTCAGTTGGTTTGGAACTGTGCAACAACCGCACAAAATAGAGATCAGGTCAAATTATATACCATATTCCCTCAAGCCTCAAGAAGAGTATCCCTTCCACTGAAGTCTCAAGTGAAAGCAGAGTTTCAATGCATGGAAAGCATAGAATTTTTTCAACCGCTGTGACGCAAGTCCTGTGGCAGAATCTGTAGCACAATTAAGGTTGCTGCAATGACAATTAGTTTAACAGAGCATTGCAAGTTTTGAACACTACAGGGCGCTATATGGCTATAAGTTCAACTCAAAATTTCAAGACATCCCGATAAGTAATTTTAAGGAAACACTTTTTTGTGAAAACTAAATTTATACATGTGTGTTTCCTTATTAAACAAACTACAAACCTAATTATTTTAATAGGCACTGTGTATATTTAAACCTATTAATTTAATTTTTTTTTACTGCCGCAGTAGTTTTCATGTAATTAGTTTTTTACCGAGTCTTCATGATTAGGCAATACATAAAATAATACCAGTATCCTAAATTAAATTATATCCTGCTGTTAGATGCTCATGGGAATATTATCTCACATTTATGTATATCACAGAATTGTTTAATGTTACTATTTATGTGTTTATTTATTGTGTCAGACACTCGCTAACTGTACACTACAAGGGTACATGCTTTTCATTAATACTTAATGCTCTGGCTTGAGTTTATAACTAGCTTTTTTATTTTGAGCTCTACATTTTCATCTGCCATTTAATCATGCGGAGAAGACCCCATACGCAGCAGTAGTGTGGGCTACATGTAAATCATATGCGTTTGAATGCAAATAAAAGCAATATAAGGCAAATATATGAACCCAATTGCTTCCCATTCATTATTCATCACAATTACATGAAGGCAGACAGGATTTTTTAAAAATGTTTTTATGTTAAACTGCAAATACGCTCTAGGACGTCCTGAAATGACACTTTGCATTAGGTACACAGACAACATTAATGTTAAAATGTTATTATCCACACGTTACTTCACATTGTGACGTGACCTGGGAAGAAGCCAAAAACAAATAACATGCAATGATACTTGTGTTACAAAAAAAAAAAAATTCTTCTGCCACCTAGGAGTAACGAAGTGTTGCCGAAATAAATTCACTGCTTTCACCACCCCACTTGGTAGATACTACTTTAACAAGCTGCTTTTTGGGACAGCATTAGCATCAGAGCACTTCCAGAATTGAATGGTCACTGAGGTTACTGAGGGCCTAGAAGGTGCAGCTTGTCATATGGAAGATATGCTGATCTGAGGGAAAACACAGAAGGAACACGATGAGCAAGAAGCGCAGTGCTGCAGAAGGATACGGGCACCACCCTAAATCTGAAGCAAGTAAACTTTCTGGTACACATTCTGTTGTCTGAAGGAATGTGGCCTGACCCAGAGAAGACAGCTGCCATTGAATAGAATTAAGAAGTTTCCTTGTAAAGGTAAACCAGTTTGGTAACTGTACTCCTCATCTAGCTGAAAATGACAACCCCTGAGAGACTTGCTGTCTTCGAAGAACCAATGGTACCAGGGCATTACACTATGTAACACAGTTTTTGTTCCTGGGTAGTAAGTTTTATTTCCTAATTGCTTATGCCTCGAAAGTATAGAAAATGGCTATTATTCCCCACAAACTTTGCTTTTGTGACCAGGACAGTGATATTTCAAAATATCACTATTTCCAATGAGAAAACGGGCAAATGTGTGTCTCTTTGTTCACATAAAGTCAGAAAAAAACAACATATGAATCCAAATTAACATGTATTTATACTAAAGTAATACAAAGATGACTACAAAAGATTTAGAAGTGAGTAGTTTTTCGAGATTTGCGATTATACTGTAAATATACGATTAACTGTTTTTGCATTTGCTCTTATTTCAAATCATTCTCATCCATTTATTGTTACTACGTGCTCTTACTGGACTTTATTCGTATGAGCAAATATTTTTACTATAAGTTACCTTATTTGCTATTGACTTAACTGTACTTTATAACTGCTCTTATCTGTAATATCATATTCTGTAATATGATATTCTGCAATGTGACATTTTATAATGTGGTATTTTGCAATGTGATATTTTACAATGTGATACTTTGTACTGCTAATAAATAAGTAATAATAATAATAAAAAAGCAACAATATATTTTGTATCTTTAATTTGATAAACAGATAGAAAGCCTTTTAACATAGGGGCCAAATAATCCCCTAAGACTGTGGAGAAAATGGTAGTTTACCCTTTGTTATCAAGAAAAGGAAATACAGTGTTAAGCTATAGCCGGTGTAATGTAACAATTATCATATGAATTTACCTCCTCAAGACCCGAAACCAGAATAAGATATAGCCAAACTGCTGAGCGAGCCTGTGATGCAGTCATGCCCTCCCCTGAGGGTACAAAAGGACTACGCTCACAGATCTCAGTGCCATTTTTCCTTCAAGCATGCTGCAATCGTGGATGCAGAGACCTTTAAGGTTATTGGTTATCTATTTCAGGAAACCAGGGTTATGATAATAACCTAACGTTCCATTTCAAGTACGAAATGTAACCATTACCGTATGTTTGAGTGTACCAAAGCTGTCGCAACGGTAATATTACAGAACGACTGGAATGCTACAAGGCTTGGTCAAGAAGCTGCCTTGTGCGCTAACATACAGAACCCCAGTAACAGCAGCTAGAGCTAAACAACTGAAGGAGAAACTCACCTTCATGCCTGTGTTGTCATGGGTCGACTGCGAAGTCACCTTTAACACTAGTTCCAAAGCCAGGGATTTGAGGATCAACGTCATTCCGTCATTTTAAAACCTAGTGAAGGTATGGGGAGTAGCCCACACCGCTGCATTGCACGTCCTTGACAGATGCACCTTGGAACAAAGCCCACGAAGTTGCCATGCCCCTGGTGGAATGGGCAGTGGGCTTTTCTGGAGGGGGCAAGTTGGCCATCTCATAGGCAGTCCTGACTGTCTCTGCTACCTACTTGGATAGCCGCTGCTTAGCCCGTACTTGACTATGGGACTTCGTCTCATAGCAGACAAGAAATTGTTTGGACTATCTCCAACTTTTCATCTTGTTGATGTAGTACACCAAGACCCACAATGAGCAGAGCGTACTGAGCTGTTGCTCTCTCAGACTAGAAAGCAGGTGGATGGAAAGCCTCCAATTCCACAGACTGGTTGACATAGAATGCCCAGATTGTCTCGGCAAAAAAGCAGGACTGGTAGGGAGGTAACCTTTGTCCTGGCCTTTGTAAAAATTCAGCAGGCTTTCAGAATAGAAAATGCCTGCATCTAACTCACCCGCTTTGCGGAGGTGATAGCGAGCAAGAAAGCTGCTTTAAATTATAAAAAAATTCAGCTCAGCTAAACACAGGCTCAAATGGAGGCGTCATGAGTGCATTAAACACCATGTTTAGCCTCCAGCAAGGAATAATGTCCTTCACAAATGGCTGAAGCCACCGAGCACGCCCCTTTAAAAAATTGCCCTGCCAGGAAGTGAGCTCTGGGTGGGGGGACCAAGTTAATCTTGACATGAAAAGCTGAAATAGCTGCCACATAGACCTTTAACGTAGAGGGGAATTTTCCCTCATCAAAAAAGTCCTGCAAAAATTGCAGTGTAACTGTCGTGGGACAGGTCGTGGAGTCCAACCCACGAGGCAGACGCCACATCTAAAAGAACACCCCACTTGTACCTGTACCGGGAATGCGTATTCTGCAGGGTGTCAATGACCCTATTAGAAAGTCCCAGATGGCACAAATGCAGCCGTTCAGGAGCCAGACCCAGAGCTGCAGGCTCGGTGAGTCGGGATGCCATAAGGTCCCCCGTCTGACTAAGCAGGTCGCAGCGTTTGGGCAGTCTCAGGCGGGTTGGGTTGGGTATGGTCGAGGACGGCACCGGGATGGTTTGGTGACTTTAGCACCAGGTCGGTACAGGTATGATACCATGTAGAAGCGGGACTGTACCATGACGGTACCGTGTCAGAACCGGGTTGGTACTGGGACAGTATCGGGTCAGTTCGTTGACTTTACCAGCGGGTAGGAACAAGTACAGTCTGGGACGGCACCGCGACGGCACCGGGAACAGTTCAGTACCAGTACTGTACCAGTTCGGTGAATTTAAGACCGGGTGGTACAGACTGGTACCAGGTCGGTAAGGGTGTAGTCCAGGTGCGGTCTGGGACAGCACAAACAACAGGCCATAGTACACAAAATATGTGCAATTATTTTAATATCATATATCATTTGTGTAAAAACACAAGAAATGTCAAATATGTAGCAGACAGAAGTTACATGTACTTATCTGAACAAGGCTCTCCGATCAGGTCAGGTCAGTCTTGAAAGGAAAAATGGTGCAGAGATCTGTGAGCGCAGACCTCTTTTACTCCCAGGAGCAGGGCATGACTGTGCCAGAGGCTCGCTGAGCAACTTTGGTGTATCTTATTCGGGTTTTGGGTCTTTAGGAGGTAAATACCCATACGGTAATGCTTACATTTTGTACTTGAAAGGGAACTTGTTTACCTGCTGAAAGACGCACGTTGCTGTTACAAAGTTAATGTAAAGCAATAAAAAGATTACTTACTTTTAATACACACTAATTTGTGCAGTTATCTGCAAACTGCATCATCACAAAGAATACCTATTAGAAACATAATTGTGTATATTTATAGAACATACCTAGAGGCTTTGGTGTGGGGTGGTTTTCTGTACAGATTTCACCTGTACTGTTTACTTGTATTCCAGACATCCTGCCACTAAATGATAGGCAATAATTGTCATTTGACACCTTCAAATCCACTTCACATTCTTTCGTCTTGCAGATAAAAGATACTGTGGATGACTGCAAAAGGTAATAAATGAATTTCAAGTCAATCACAGCTACTAAAAATGAGTATTATATTATTTGAAAAGGTAGATGGTTTAATTTATCTCTTTAATATGGGTTAGCTTTACAGTGTTTTTGCTCCCGTCTACTATACAGGTGGAATAAAACGCCAAAAATGTTTTAGAATTAGAAACAAACATAAAAGGACATCTTCTCAGATGCATGTGTGTGCTTGCAGGAGAGAGACAGGCAATCCACCTATGACAGCCCCTTAAGCCCACACCAGCAGTAGAATCGTAATATTGTATTCTGACTGACAACACTTTTCATATCTTCTTAATGTTTTACCCCAATTTAGCTGTTAAACAAAATTCTCCACTTGCCAGCAGAGAAAAGAAAACAGTACCCCATCATAGTTTACTCTAATAAACTTAACTGTTACACTCTGTCAGCGCATGTTTAAAAATGCACTGGATACAACATTAATATAGGATTTCGATTTCAAGACCACGTCACTAACAAAGCAGGAGGCAAAAATCAAGCATATCCTATCGACTTCATCTGCTAAACTTAAATAAATAACCAACAAAATATTTACATACAGTTCTGTACATATGACACTTATCTATATGGGAGGCCACACGTCTCTCTTGGCTATTTTTTTTAGACGGCTTTACTCAGCATTCCTTGCAAGCCAGCTGAAGAAATGGAAGAATAATAACGTGCTAATCATAACTACAGAGGAGACAGGAGTGCATGATTGATTGGAGTATTTGGATCGGATGGCTGTCTTGGTGTTAAAGTATGTATTTATTGTTATACTATATATACATAAATAAATGCATAAAAAAAATACATATTTCTTTCAAAATTGTGCCTCCTCTGCATCCTCTGACAAGCCTCACTGCAGGGGATCATAGTGGATGATAGCTTAACCTGCGGGTGGGTGTGAAGCTCCTGGACACATCTTGTGGCTACTAGTCAGGACCCAGACGTTAACTAAAAAGTCCAGCACAACTTCAAGAAACCAAATGCAATTCCAGACTGGCTTACCTGATTCAGATCATTCTTCTTCCTGGATTCAACCTTATATTTATATTCAATGCTGGGTTCTCGTTTGAGGGATGAGTTCTTTTTTTTGTAGAAATAATAAGGATGTTTAAACCGTATCTTGAGTGTTGTTCCTGTAGCCGTCAGATTTACATTGGGAAAATCTAACACGCCTGAAATACGAAACTGGTCATTATTAGTATAAAACAAGCATTTAACAAAGTGCCACTGAGTATCAGTGGTGTATATACATACAGTTTTTACTATAGGAAACCAATGAGCAAACTTGAATCATAAAATGCTTAAAGTGTACTAAATTAGCAGACAATATCAAAATGCACTAAGCTTCTCATCTAGAGAACAAAAAGACACTTATGGAATTTAATTAAACTATGGCAGGTAATTAAAATTGGAGGTGAAGGTCATTTAAAAAGTTAGCTTGAGGTGTAAAGATAAGAGGCCCGTATCTGAAATAGAGCAGTGCCAATAATGTATTATACTATATCAACAACCCCCACAGATAAAATACAGTATAATGAGGCTGGAATTTTTTTTTAATTGTACAGTTCCATATATGAAGTGTGTCATCTTGTGGTTACTGTAAGGAACTTGCCAACAGAGCATTACCTCAAACCAAAACTTTTTCTTTGTGCACGATGCATTATGTTCGATTGTAGAAACAGCTGAAGGTTAGAAATGACATTAAAATGAACTTCAACTTACAGATATCCTTTAAAGAAAACTTTGGGAGACGAAGGCTGCTACTTTCCACTCCGGCAACAGCTTTTATAGTAAAATAATAATGTTCTTCAATATCATTGAAAAAGGAGGAGATGTTGCAATAATGATGTGTTATATTCCCAACAACATTACGTGAGTCTGAGCTGTAAAATAGGATTTCAAAGATTTCAGCGTACTATAAATGGGAGGCTATCTAGTTTAATTGTCATAGTTTTACACTCTACTGAAGGAAAAAAACAGAACTCATTTTGAAGGTATAACGGTATGTATTAAAACAGATCGGGAATTGGCCCGGGAATAATTGCTTTACAAATGACAGAACCATCACATTCAACCTTATAGCAGGAGCTGCAGCAACAGGAGCAGATTAACAGTTACAGAAATAGAAGTGGTATAAAGGTAAAGATAAAGAGAGGTGTTTGAATCCACTTACGTATACCGTGCCACCTCCACAGTGAATGTTGGTTTTAGAGAGGTGTCGCTGTAGTTCCAATAAAGAAAAGTCTCAAAATTCTGACATGACAGTGACGGGTTGGTTGGTTGAGGAATAGAACCTACAAAAAAACCACAAACTTCAATAAGCTAAATAACTAGACTTAGTTTTAAAACTAAAAAGGAACACAAATAAATGGCAAACAAATCTCACTAAAGATGTACAGGAAGTGACATATTACAGAGAACTGCGTCACAGAATACAACAAAAAATATATATATATTATTTACTTGGATGTCCATTTTTCACTATTAATCAGAAAAAAAAGGCCTTAACTGACTTGTTTACAAGCAGTAAACTATTTGACCACAGTTCCTCTCTCATTTCAGTTAATTTACTGTACGTAGCCTGGAACAGCAGTCACATGTGTACTCACAGCTGAAATGCAAAATTAGAGCAATCTGCATTATGAAAAAGTTGCTCACATCCACATTTACTGTATGCATGTATAGACACTAGTGTCACAATTGGATTAATGGTTCTGTAGATACTGCATTGGTAAAACAGTAGGTGTACGTAGAAATGCTTCCACTATACTGGTGATATGCAGCTCCAGGGAGGCTAAGCAAATTGAATATTGTGATGGAGTTAATGTTCCTGACAGTAATTGGAGTCTTTAGGACCATGGGGTTGAGGAACACATACTCCATCTTAGGTGAGGATCGTTATGTAGGGAGGCCATATTAGTGGTGCGGGAAGGGGGGCGGGGAGAGGGGCTGACTCAGACATGGGCGAAATTACAGGCATTATTAATATTAGGTAGACAGATTAGGTTTACAATTAGGCATGCTTACAATTCAAAGGTAGAGCACAGCACACGGTCACGATCAAGAACCAAGTAGTGCAGTTAACACTTTTAATGACTGGTGTAATACAATTCAAAGTTGCTAAAGTATTTTCCACCATTTTGTCATTTCAAATATTTTCAGAAAAAAAAGAAAATCATTATTTTTTAAAGCTACATCGTGCATTGCAAAAGCACTTCATCAAAAACCACATCTGTAGGTGAAAAATGCTAGAATAAACGTCGCTACATTTAAAAAAATATATAAACACATGAAATTTTTGGCCCACTAAAATAAACGGCTTTACATAACCTCCTTAGCAAAATGGACTGTCCTATGTGAAAACACAACACAAAATAATAAATGAACGTAGCATCCAAAGTACCACTAAATGTGCAATACAAATGAGATACAAGTACTGCAGTGTCTAAAAAAATAATAAAAAATAATCCCAAATATGGACTGTAGCATAACAACAGGAAAGCGTAATCAATCAGACTGCGGAGTCTGTACTGTCTGATCCGAAACCGCGGCACTCCACGTCTTCGTCATCTGAACCTTCGTTGGTGCTGCAAGCAATTATCTGAATCATTAATGCACAGAGCAACTACTTATAGGCTGATTTTTCTATTCACGCGACCCCAGGATATATTTCCTCTCAGGCATTATTTGCCCATGGTTAAAAACCTGAAATTAATGGTGAAAATGTTCTTTTCAGGTAAAAGTTGGAGGGGAAATCGTACAAACCGGGCCGTTGACTCGGCAGAATCTGGTATATTGAAAATCCATAAATGTTATTATTTTACGCTGATTTTACTGTATGAAGGGTGCATGTAGTATCTTTTTAACTTTCTGCATATTTTCACAATTTTCTATTGTTCTTTTCACATACATTGAGACCTTGAATTTAAGAGCTGGAACATATTCACAAACAGTAATAGGGTACAGATCATAGTATATTACTTAACTGTTATTGTTTGTGGTCTTGTAGAATTTTATTTTTTGGAAACTACTAAAGGACCCCCTGTGTCTGCTAGTTTTCATTCCAGCTGAGCTCTCAATTACTTAACTAGATAAATGAACTGATAATTTGTTTAATTACAACTTTTTAATTGTTTTCAACTCTTAAACACTTATAGTTACTTATAAAATGTTAGAGCTAACTTGAAATATGCAACTATGAAGAGCTGAAAGCAATTAAAAACATCTAATTCAGCAAATTAAAAATTCCATTAAGAGTCTAGTTAAGTAATTGAGAGATCAGTTGGAATGAAAACCAGCAGGCACAGAGGTCCCCAGGAGTGGTTTGGGAACCACTGGTTTAAATCACTGCAGGAAGAGGGAATAAACAACAACAACAACATAACATGTACTCTGGCATTTCTGTTCCGTACTACGTCATGGATCATTATTGTTGTGTTACCTGTCTGACAATGTGGGCAATAATCCTTATGCTATCAGTGCATTACAGTGGCCATTTTGAAAAGAGCTTTGAAACAGAATTTAAAGTTATAAGTGTAAAAAGTTGTCAGGATGTTAACAATGAAAAGACAAATTACAGGTATGCTATTTAAATGGTTTTAATACGTAGGGATGTGTAACACCATATTTTTCGGAACTCCGCTACTTATTCTGTAAGGTAAAAGCAAGAGCTCTGTTTCTAAGCCTTATTCTCAAGTCATTCGTTTGCACTTCCTGGGTCGTTTCACCTCAGTAGTGTCTTGTGGGTCAGAGCATGTTACTGGTGAAAGCATGTCAATCAGCTGGGGAAGCTGCTGATTAGTTAATGACAGGAAAGAAACCATTGAATAGAGTATTTAATAGTAGAACATATGATCCATACAGGTACGAGAAAAGATTTACAGGAATCTTTTTTTTTTTTTAGCTCGACGTACTTTAAGCTAAAAAAAGCAAATTTTTAATTATACAGTACAATTGTTGTTGATGTTACAAAACCTCGGAATAAAAGCCTACATTTTAGTACTATATGCAGTTTGCTACTTTAGTGCAACCAGCTGTTACTGCTGCACTAAGGGGATTCATGTCAGCTACTGTGCTGGTTTGCCTTTTTGGAAACCAGGTCAGGTGTCTTACTTAAAACTCACATCCTTCCTCTTGAACTGTGATTATTAGAACACTGTAGATCGACTGCTTAACAACAGATGCATCAGCTGTATGTTGGTGAGTTTCAGTGTTATTTTACTCACTGTATTTGTTGGTGCTACTTGTACTCTCAGGAAGACAGGAAGCACCATTCTACTGTTTTAGTACATTATGCAAACCGCAAATGTCATTGCTCACCATTACGAAATTGTGGCTGACTTGCAAACATCAGAAAGGAAATGGTTTCAATCCAACTTGAAGGAGAACTTTGATATTCACATGAGCTAAAACAAAAAAAGAATTCCTTCGACTAAGATACAGCCCAAATGTTCCACCCTCAATTTGAGAAAAAAATAAAACAACAAATAGATGAATTTTCAAAGATACAACCTCAATTACGCATATAAGAAAACAACTTATCGAAGCAGTTTGCAGCCGTCTGCTGTCACACAGAGCATTACAGTTACGCACTGCTTCTTATTTCCAGTTACGGTACTCACATCTGTTTTTCTCCCTTTTTGTGAACTGTGGTATTGCTTGGCATGTCAATAAATATGGGGGTCTGACGAGCATTTCTGTCTGTCCAAGCTGGCACTGTTTGTTAAAAATTGTAAAAGCTTATCTTCGAATTCCTCAGGAAACTAATGATGCTTCTTTGTCAATGGCTGTCTGTAATATGTCTTGAATGATTCGAGATCAGGCAGTAACGTTTTTGTTCGTCTTTTTTCAGGAAGTTAGGCACATTCCTGTTTGAGAACTCGGGCAGTAATGGCTTTTGTTGCCAATTTTACTACACGCATCACTAATTTATTCATTTTTGAGAATAAAAAACTGGTTTAGAAAGTGCGTCTTAAATTCGAAAGAGAACATGTTTTTTCACTGTGCTGGCTATAGTTTTGGTGTTTTTTTGTTCAAACCTTTATTTTTCATTAATATTAATTAGACATTTAGCAGACGCTTACATTCAAAGCAACTTATAGAGACTAGGAGGGTGAACAACTGTGGCTGCAGAGTCACGTACAACAGGACCTCGGTTTTACGTTTCACCAGAAGGATGGAGCATAAGGCAATTAAGTGACTTGCTCAGGGTCACACACAGTGAGTTAGTAGCTGAGCTGGGATGTGAACCTTGAACCCGCTGGTATCAAACCTTTTTCTTTAACCACTGGACCACCATTTTGTTCCTGTGTTTTGTTTATTTGATTAATAATAAAAGTGTGTGACAGCGCTAAACTAGTTTCCGTGTGGGTCTGATAATGAGGCTATAATACACGGGTTACCATATTTGCATTTTCTGCTCATGTTAATATACAGCACCTCTGGGCTTCCAGACATTTGTATTCGATCAGATTGTTATTGTCCTTCTTGCACTTCAGTTTAAAACATGTGATATGTCGGCTTTTCTTCTTCTTCTTCTTCTTCTTCTTCTTCTTCTTCTTCTTCTTCTTCTTTACAGACAGATAACATAGAGCACTTATAAATGCTGACGCACGTTCTTAAAGGAAGAGGCAGCATTTTTTGGGTTACAGGCGACAATGGCACCTAACCACAACATTTTCTTTGTCATTTTCAGAGTCTTGGAGCCCTGGCCTTTTTTTTTTTATCACTCTATTATATGATATTTAGTAAAAATTAAAAGAGCTTTTAGCTATGTTGGGAGATTGAGTGCAGGCCTGACACAACAAAGTGTGGGCGAGATAAACACTATCGACTTGATTAGTGGTTGTCACCAAACATTTAGAAACATACATTTAAAACATGTTCTTGAATGACTGATTGGTTATCTGAATCAAAACAATACTTTTGAGCACTACTGTATATAGACAAATCTTAAGCAAGTTGATTCATATATTAATTAATGTTGGACTGACTCAAGTGTAAAGATCAGTGTAAGCATTTTGAATTTGTGGTTTTGACGTCATACATTTGGAACCAGCAGCATATTATTTTCACACTTGCTTTCAAAGGTGTGACTTTAAACTTCCCAAACCGCAGTCACTTTCAAATATTGGTAAAGAATTGGTATAGGACGAATATATAGTGATTCTCTAAATATATGCAAATCTCTAAAGTTGGACATATGGACAACAGACACCGTTGAGTCAAAATTAAACTACCTTTTAATGTTATGGCATCTTTTTATACACTATGGGCCCTTTTGAAAAAACTGTCCTTAAAAGCTTTTATGAATACCAGTAGGTAAGCTTTATATAGCATTATGTTATACAAAACACACACATATCAATTTTTACCTCTGAATTAATAAAATGTATTTAAATTTCAATTATATTTATTTATATAGCACCTTTCATACCACAGTATCTCAAAGCACTTGTCAAAGTAGTAAAAATGACAAACAATAAATAATACTACTAACAATATCAATAAATAATACTACTAACAATAATATTAATAGTACTACTAACAATAATATTAATAAATAATATCAATAAACAAATCAAAATTAAACAACTGAAGAAAACAGGAAATTAATAAGAATGATAAAATACAAAATTACAAAACTAAAAAAGTAAGTTGTCAATCTTAACTTAAAAATATTAACCAAAGTAGAATCTCTAATAGAAAAGGGCAATGAGCTCCACAATCTGTGGGCATTATGACTAAACACACCCTCTCCTCTCCTTTTCAACTTTACCTTTGGGACGCACAAAAGGCCAGTGTTAGCTGACTTGAAAGTTGGGGAGGTTTATATGGGAACAGAATCATTCTTAGGTAATCTGCTTCCAAGCCATTTTGTACTTTATGCCAACAGTAAGATTTTGAAATAGTAAGATTTTAAGTAAATATTTGTAATAATATTTTAATATTTGTCCCAGCATAGGCCTGCTTTTTTAAACCTGATAATTGTGCTTTTGTAAAAAATTGCCCCTTGTTTTTCATTGACAATAAGTAAAGTTTAAAAACACTTTTTACCATCGATAACTTATATTCTCAGAGGGTATAACAATAATTAAAAAAAAAAAAAAAAAAACATAACCAGAACCTGGAAAGTACTGAAATTAACAATAGGCCACATCAACAACATTGTTTCAACACATCGCCCCGCCCCTCCCCCCCTCCCCCTCCCCCTGGGGGAGTCCTCAATATCATCCACTTTCCTTCACATTCGGAATCATTCAAAAACACTGTATACAGGAACCATCACACATTCCACAAGCACTCTCCCCTTACAGTACACTGACAAATAGGGACAGATTAAAGAACCAACTTTAGTGAATCTACAGCCAATCTTCATAGTGCTCCGTGTTTTATCTTATTTATTATGACACTGTAGGCAGTCATCTTACCATTGTTGACCACAGTACTCCATTCCAACAAGATTACCATATTTTTATATTTATGTACTGTAAGAAAAATATATTCTTTTAACTGTCAGTTTCTCCAAACCCCATAAGAATGATTAACATGTAGATATAGGAACTCTAAAAATAATCAAAAGCTTTTTTTTTTCTTCTATTTTTTTTAAACAGTACAGTATTAGCTTTTTATTCCACTTTAAAAAGGTGGAGCAAACTTTATACTGAGTCAAAAGAAACCAGCCCACAGTATGAAAATGTCACGCAGAATGCTTAAAGCAAATGTGCTTTCAGAACACAGATAAGGAGCTCCTGGAAACACCCACATTAGTAATTGAAAAAAACACTTTTTAAAAAAATAAATGCCTGTGATAAATGTATTTTACTGTAAGCGTTTAATATGAATATGTTTGGAATATTTTTTCTTTTAAAATTCAGAAGAATATTTGGATATTCTTTCATTTGTAATGCTAACTGAAAATAAGATTGTGTGTGAACTAAAATAAAGCAATTGGTTGTATCGAAAGCTTCATCTTGCTTCTTGGAACTTCTAAAGTCTGACATCAGACCACTAGTTCACTACTTGCAGACACAGAACTAACATCTGCTTTAAATATTTCTGCCAGCTTCCTAATATTATCTGTAGGTTTATGAGAAACTGAGTAACAAGATTACACATTCCAAAAGCACACTCCCCTTACTTACAGTAAACTGACAATGAAACATAAGTCCTATACCCTGGAGCTAAACATGAACTTTGAATTATATCAAAATAGAATCTACAGCTTCACCGTGCTCTGTGTTTTATCTTTTTTATTATGACACTATGGCAGTCAGCTTACCCTCTTTGGCCACAGTACTCCATTCCAACAAGATTACCATAAAATAAAATCTGAGAATAAAAGAAGATGTCTGCCCTTCTGTCTTAATGTACAGATACAGATGTACTTGCAATGGTTAGGCATCTCAGCTCACTGAATCGAATGAAAAGGAAAGGAGTGGACATGAAGAACGTCTTGCCATTCAACTAAAGAGCAAGCTTGCACATGAAAATTAAAAATGTATATTGCATGTGGTTGGGTTGTTTAAATAATTTGAATATATGATTTGTGTTTTAAAACATGGATTTACATTTTTTTTTTAAATCCCCTCAAACAGGCAAGACAGCCATGTCAGAACTGGCTGGACTGGCTGGACTGACCTGATTGGAAGGGTACTTACGCGACTGTGGTCAAGTCAAATAGGTTCACTAATTGACCACACAGGAGGAGCTGGAAGACAGCTCCTGGGTAAAAAGTATTTGGACAGTGACAGTAGCAGGTCATTATGCTCTTTGTCTGTGCACTGAGCTAGCTAAGCTTGGGTGATCCTTGCTCTGTATTTTATTTAATTGTTTTGATCTACTTTGTTGCTAATAAATATGTGCTAAAAGCCTGATTCCTGACTTGCATTTGCTATTCCAGACTCTAGCCAGCCTTAGCCTCAAGGATACCCTTCCAGAGTGGACACCAACATTTGCTTATATTCAGTTGTGATAAAACTTGTCTCCTACCTTCTATACCACAAGTTATAACAATTAAAATATATTAGTAAAGGAACCAGCAAAGTCGACCTACTGTTTCATTATACAGTTTGCTAAAATTTTGTACAGCCTAGGCAGGGGATTCACGTTACTTTTCTTGTTTACATTTTATTTTGTTTTATTTTTTATACAGGTATGTGCATTATACTCTTGGCATTCACAGTGACTTTTGACTAATAAGCAACATTCCTTCAAATCCTAGCACTATAATAAAGTATTAACACAGAAATTAATATGTAAACCAAACTGTACAGAAATATTGCTCTTAAGTGCTGGTAAAGTCAATAAGGAACACTGAGATTATAACACCTTAGTACACACATTCACACAAGGAAACCATGGTTTCTTTGAAGTTAAAGGGTTATCACCGTGGTTGCAATGATGTTCTTGTAAATGTGTTTTATTTAAATGCATTCATTTCCTGGTTCAAATGTACAATAAGCAGCACAAGATGGTACAAAGAACAATGAAATAATTATTAATCTGAAAATTATTTGATGTCAGTTTTGTCCTATTCTAACACACAAATTGTAGAATTTTGACCCAAGTGGCATTCCATAGCATTTTCACCTTTTGTTGCCTTATAGCCTGGAATTAAAATACATTAATATATATTAATAGTTTTTTCAGTTATCTACACATCCTACCCAACAACTTCCAAGTGAAAAAAATATTTTAGAAATTTGTAGAAAATTAATTAAAAATAAAAACTGAAATAGTTTGGTTGGATAAGTGTCCACCCCCCTTGTAATAATCCTAAATTAGCTCAGGTGTAACCAATTGCCTTCAAAATCACACAAAGTTAAGTGGCCTCCACCTGTGTTAAATTGTAGTGATTCACAGGATTTCAGGATAAATTCAGCAGTTCCTGTAGGTTCCCTCTGCTGGGTAGTGCATTTCAAAGCAAAGACTCAACATGAGCACCAAGGCGCTTTCAAAAGAACTCCAGGACAAAGTTGTTGAAAGGCACAGATCAGGGGATGGGTATAAGAAAATATCAAAGGCCTTGAATATCCCTTGGAGCATGGTCAAGATGATTATTAAGAAGTGGAAGGCACCACCAAGACCGTGCCTAGATCAGGTTGTTCCTCCAAACTGGATGACCGAGCAAGAAAGAGACTGATCAGAGAGGCTACCAAGAGGCCAATGGCAACGTTGCAATCGAAAATTTGTGGCATGACTTGAAGATTGCTGTCCATCATGCTCCCCAACTTGACAGAGCTTCAACAGTTTTGTAAAGAAGGTGTGCAAATCTAGGTGTGAAAACTTGGTAGAGACCTATCCCAACAGACTCACAGCTGTAATTGCTGCCAAAGGTGCCTCCACCAAGTATTAACTCAGGGGGGTGAAGACTTAACCAATTATGATCTTTCAGTTTTGTATTTTTAATATTATTTTTTTTCTCAATAAAACCTTTTTTTCCCCTTAACAGTATGGAGTATGGTGTGTAGATAAGTTGAAATCCTCATTTAAATGCATGAAACTCTGACACTACAAAATGTGAAAAAAGTTCAAAGGAGTGTAGACTTTCTATAGGCACTGCATATATATATATTAGTCTCACATATCACACAAAGGTCTTTTTCATTTTCCATTTTTTCACTATGGCATATCCCATGACACACAATGCTGTACACATACGCCATTCATTATCACTATGGCATATCCAATGACACACAATGCTGTACTGCAGGATTGCTGTAACTACAGCAAGGATATCAGTGGTTGACATGGAACAGCAAGTCAGGACCATATTCATATGAAATGATAGAAAACTAAGTGTATCTGCAAACCTGACTGTAATTACCCATCCCGTGACTAAAACATCAAATTTACTTGGGACCCAACAAAGTTGTTGGATGTGACAGTGGCTATATTTTCATTTTATTTCATAAAGGTATGCACTTTAAACAAACAAATGCTACATGCGTGAATTTACTAGTCACGCATGTTTTTTTGAATAGAGACCATAATAATATCCAGGGAATGTGAACCAAGACCGAGGACCACCGTGTATTAACCAGGATCCTGGTGTATAGCAGGGATTCATTTAGGAGATTTTTAATCCCACCCATTTAGTTAGTTTGTACAGGGAGAAGGTTCCGAATGCGGGACCTCCCTTTTAGTGGGAGCAGCACACAGCCCAAGCTTGGCCACCTTTTGTTTTATAGCTGTTTTTTCTCACTATGTTTTGGTTTGCATTTTTGTATTGTCATGTATATTGTGTTTGTGTATCCTTTTGCACTTGGGCTACCATTGCTGGTACCCTAGTGGCAGCCACCAACCACTGCAACTGCCTGTGTTTTAGTAAAACCTATACGTCTGAGTGGTGTCTCTCTTGTTTCTCTGCAGAACATCTCTGTTACAGTGAGGATTAGTCATTCTTTCTCTGGCTTTGAGCTTGTCTGGCCTGAACAAACTTCCTCCTTTTGTGTAAAAACAATGTGACCTTTTAATTCAGCAGTCCCACAGAGAGAGAAGGTGGGGTCATGGCTGTTTCGACATATATATATATATATATATATATATATATATATATATATATATATATGGCCGAGGTAAAATACTATATAGTGACTTCACTGTTTGACACCCGCAAAGGTCAATACGCGTGCCTTAATCCACTGTGTAGCCAGCCCGAATACATTCTTGTTTATAATCACCGTTACAAATCAATCTGCCCGAAAAAACGTGTATACAGTATGAATTCGCTTGTGTAATTTACTTATTTTCTGTTATGCGAATCTCCGTTTTTGTACACATCCTATCAACGCTGTCAATGTGGTATGAAACAAAAACAATCTAAAAGTGTTTGCAATCAGCGGCAATAGCAGCTACTCTATGGTTTTAATGACAAGTAAAAAATAAAACAAATGGATGCTGACATTGAGCAGCTTGATTTCAGTAGTTCAATATACAACTGCAGCAGACTTTGAATAAACTTTATGAACACAATGAAAACTGAACAAACAACACGATTAACAACAACACACTGGCTACCAGATGTCAAATTATATTACTTTCGCTAATACATTTTAAGACGTAGTACTAAATACAGTAAGGGTCTACTGAAATCCACACAATGAACACGCACTGAAACAATATTTATTGGGGGGGGGGGGGGGGGGGCAAAAAAGGTAGTTTGATTGTTTAACATGTATGCTAGTTAAAAATACACAGTTAACAACCATTTTAAGGTACACACAGTACACTGTGTGTAAATTATTTAGCATATTTTTTCTTACGTGAGCCGCTGGGATATGAACCGAACCGTGAACAGGGTCTCTAACCACGCATGGAATTCCGAGAAAACCATGTTAAATATTGAGGTAAACATTTAAAAAAAATAAAAAATAAAATAAAGGTGTGTGTGTGTGTGTGTGTGTGTGTGTGTGTAATAATATTAATAAGGAGTAATAATATTATGTGAAACTAACACTATAACTTATTTTGTATCTGACCTGCCCACTCCCACAGTCGCCAATGGCGAATGCAAGTTAATATCTTTTCGCTTAGACCAATCTGATCATAATTCAAACACCCCTGGAGTGTGTAAACAAACTCAGCTACTATTTCTTGCGTCTCTGTTGACTGCAAACAAAGTGACGATTCCTAAGCTTGGAAAATGTAGCACCTATTCACCACGTGATACATTTATAATTTATAGAATGATTGTAGGTATAGACCAAAATGATACACTAAACATAATAATATGATACTGATGGTAAGCATTATTGTAACCATGTCATTCTGCGGGACATTTTAATAATTTTGCTTTCCTGGTTCAACCTTTTAAATCGTGATATGCTAGAAGCTAAACATTTCAAACATTCTGATTGTAATTTATTGAAGACTCAACTAAAATTAAGTTAGTTATATTATTCCAAACATAAAATTCAACATGATAAATGGTTTATATAAACTTAGGTGGATTAATATAAATCCAATTTTTTCAATTGTATTTTTATTTTGATTTTTATCAAAAGCTATTTATTATACTGCCCTATATTATTACGTCGGTCTTTATTGTAAAAACAAGTACAAAGAAAGCTGACATTAATATGTGATAATAATGCAATTAAAATAATCGTAACATTTCAATTAATGAATTACATTGGATAGACGCTGAGATCAAACGAAAAACAACGAGGCCACGTACATGCAACACTCTCAGTAGTTCTAGTTTTGTTTACTTACCCACGGAAAGATCTTGCCCTAGAGTAAAAGACAATACGGCAACTGCCCAAAACACAACTCCCATCATTTTCATTTCTATTACACTCTGAACTCAGAAACTGCTTTTCTGTCGGTCAACGAAAAAAAACAGAAACAACACAAGTCGAAAAACAACGACCACGAAATAACGTCTGGCCTGACAAAACTGTCGGTGTGATCACTTCCTTTTACAGTATAAAACCCTTGTGCTCAGGCTGCTAGAACAGGCAGTCATTCGCAGTGGGAGTTTTCCCACAAAGAATAGCTGGGTGACTCCGTGCTCTGTGGTACATAACACTATGTAACACAATTTTTGTTCCTGGGTAGTAAGTGTTATTTCCTAATTGCTTATGGCTCAAAAGTATAGAAAATGGCTATTATTCCCCACAAACTTTGCTTTTGTGACCAGGAGAGTGATATTTCAAAATATCACTATTTCCAATGAGAAAACGGGCAAATGTGTATCTTTTCGTTCACATAAAGTCAGAAAAAAACAACATATGAATCCAAATTAACATGTATTTATACTAAAGTAATACAAAGATGACTACAAAATATTTAGAAGTGAGTAGTTTTTCGAGATTTACGCTTATACAGTATAATCGTAAATCTCGAAAAACTGCTGACTTCTAAATATCACTTCAAAGTGATTGTTGGGCTCTCTGTGGCTTCTCTCACAAGTCTCCTTCTTGTTTGAGCACTGAGTTTTGAGGGACGGTCTTTCCTTGGCAGTGCCTGGGTGGTGTGATGCAGCCTCCACTTCCTGATTATTGATCCAACTGTGCTCACTGGGATATCCAAACACTTGGATATTATTTTGTACCCTTTCCCTAATCAATGCATTTGTATTACTTTATCTCTAACTTCTGTAAAAGGCTCTTTGGTCTTCATTTTACTTCAGATTCACAGCCAAAGGTAATTGTGTCCTCGTTAGGGCAATATCTTTCACTGGTGCAAACTGTGAGCTTCCACAGCAGAGGGGATGAATACTTATGCAAGCAAGATATTTCAGTTTATATACATATACACAGTGCCTTGCAAAAGTGTTCAGACCCCTGACCAATTCTGTCATATTACCGAATTACAAATGGTACACTGAAATTTCGTTCTATTTGATACTTGATATTATATATAAAATATATATATATATATATATATATATATATATATATATATATTATATATATATATATATATATATATATATATATATATATGCACCTCCAAAATTATTGGCACCCTTGATAAAGATTAGCAAAAAAGGCTGTATAAAATAAACAACACAGGTAATTCTCCAACATGTGGAATATATTGTACTTTATTAATGATTCAAGGGAACCAACCAAAATGACACATTTCTCAAATTATAAATTAATTTCCAAAAAAGTAAGTGTCACAATTATTGGCACCCTTGTTTTCAGTACTTTGTGTACCCTCTGGCACTGAGCCTTTTTCTATAATTCTTTATGAGATTGGAAAACGCATTGGAAGGGATCTTAATCCATTCCTCCATATAGTCTTTCCAGATCTTTGATATCATTCGGTCTGTGCTTATGGACTGCCCTCTTCAATTCAAACCACAGGTTTTCAATGGGATTCAAGACCGGAGACTGAGATGGCCATTGCAAAATGTTGATTTTGTGATCAATTAACCATTTCTTTGTGGATTTTGTTGTGTGCTTGGGGTCATTGTCTTGCTGGAAGATCCACTTGTGGCCAAGTTTCAGCTTTCTGGCAGAGGCAAACAGGTTTTTGGCTAAAATGTCCTGGTACTTGGTAGAGTTCATGATGCCGTTGACATTAACAAGTGCTGCGCAATCCTCGTGCCTAAATACAAATATGCATTTTAAACACTTGTGCGCATAACCCATATTATATCCGGTGTACCAATGACTGTACACCGACATTAACACACAACACACAACACGCAACATACAACACCGAAATACACACAGGGGCGGGGCAACATTGCCACAGTGGTATATGTAGGTTTTTAGCCATTTTTTTTGTATCCATTGCCTGATTTATAAAGGTCAACAACCATTTGTCTCTTTTCATTTGTGAGTTCTTTGTCTTTCCCCATGGTGATGGATGACAAATGGATTTACATGCGCGTTACCTCATTTTTATACCCCAGTGAAACAGGAAGCCATGGAAGGCAACAACACAGTTCCTTATGAATGAGATGTACTTAAAAAAGTAGAATATTAATGCAGATTGAATTTTGTTTGATTTTACTTATAAGAATCTTTAGGGGTGCCAATAATTTTAACACCTGTCTTTCGAAGAAAAAAAATAAATTCACAGAATGCCTGCAAAGGCGGAAGGGGATTGGAGTGCTTGTGGGACTTGAGCGATAGAGTGTCAATGATAAAGTCGAACAGACAGGACAGGTCCCCTACTCTGAAGGTCCGATAACTGCATGAGCGGTTGTGGCGAGTATGGGACAACATGGATAGAGGAAATCCCCCCCCTCGGAGGAGGACCCGTCCTGGCAGCTTGCCTGGTGGTAGGGAGACCTGGCTACCCCGGGGGAACAGAAAGGTACCCGGACCTGGAAAGGAAAAAGATCTAGACAGGTCTCGTCCGTAGAACTGACCTCCATCAGGCGTGAGCCCCGAAGTGAGGGCCGGGCACCCGCTGAGACCTGGAGGAAAATGAGAAACGGTTAACAGAAAGGCATATAGATTAGAGCCTCGCTGAGGCTAAAGCGTACGAGCTGCGAAAGAATAGGTGTGGCCGGGAGTCCTCTCTGACCTACGAGGAACCTGGGCGGCGGAGCCAGGCCCGGCAGGAGGGGGGGGAGACTCACTTCCTCCCCAGAGGGAGCTCTGTGCGGACAATGCGTGAAGGAAGAAAAGAAGAAGAGGAGGAGGAGGGAGGAGGAGGAGGACCAACACAAAACGAAACACAAGAGCAGGAAATAGTGCACAACTTAAATAGGGAAGAAAGAGAGATTGACAGATGGTATAGCCAGAGGGGATCCCCGACGCTGCACAAACCCCGCCCAGAAACCAGCGAGAACACAATGCCAGTTATTGGGAGCAGCTGGGGGGTCAGCTGCCGAGTCATCTCCCGCCCGAAAGCAGATATACCGAAAATGCGTCCGCTTCCCTTCCCCCAGCCGAATATCATCAGTAAGGACAGGACAGCGTGGTTTCGGGTTAACTGGCTGAGAAAGAGAGAGAGAGGAAAGCAGGTGAGTGCCTTTTACGGCGTCCCCCAAACTACGTCATAAGGCTACATTACTTGTTAAAAATAAACGTTTTCTCTGAGCAATTGTACTAGTATAAAATAACAACAGTTTACCCATATTTTTGAGCATAGAATATAACTCATTACCTGTGTTGTTTATTTTATACAGCCTTTTTTGTTCATCTTTGTCAAGGGTGCCAATAATTTTGGAGGTGCCTGTATATGAGGAGGCTGTGTGGTCCAGTGGTTAAAGAAATGGGCTTATAAACAGGAAGTCCCTGGTTTAAACCCCAGCTCAGCCACTGCCTCACTGTGACCCTGAGCAAGACACTTAACCTCCTAGTGCTGTCTTTCAGGTGAGACGTTGTTGTAAGTGACTCTGCAGCTGATGCATAGTTCACACACCCTAGTCTTGTAATTTGTAAAGTGTTTTGTGATGGTGGTCCACTATGAAAGATGCTATATAAAAATTATTTAAAAAGAGACATTTGGGAGGTTTTCTTGATCCTGGATTAACTTTTGAACCTAATGTACAGAATACTGTTAAGGCATCATTTTCAGGGCCGGTGCTAGGATCCACTGGGCCCTGGTGCATGAGTGTGAAGTAGCCCCCCCCCCCCCCCCCCCCCCCCCCCCCCCCCCCCCCCCCCCCCCCCCCCCCCCCCCCCAAAAAAAAAAAAAATAATCAAACTAAAAAAAATCTAATTGAAGTTTTGTTCCAAAAATTAAATACAGTATATGATTCAGTGCCTTGTATTTGCTGTTGTTGTACATTTCCAATCCGATGTCTCTGATTCACCTCTTTCTTTTGGCTTAAGTATTGTTTATTTTTCGCACAAGGAGGAGGATGGCAATTCCGCTGCTGCGCTGTATTTTCATCTGCTGTTGTCGACCCACTTTTAAACCATTTACTGTACACTTTTTTATTTATTTTTTTAAGCATTTTCTGCTTAATTTGGGGAAATGTCTTGCTGTCTTTTCTGCTGTTTTCGCTTTGAACAACCCGACTTGTGTTTTGATGGCATATTTGATATACCGTAGGTTACGTACTTATTACCACAACTGTGAAAAAGTTAGCTTACTTCCACTTAGCGCTTTTTTTAAAATTGTATTTTTTTATTTTTTTTACCAGGCAAGTCTATTACTGAAAATGTGTGATGTAGGAGTTCGCACAGAGAATTAAAGTTGGCTGATAGGCCTATGTGTTTATTTTTTTCAGAAGTATTTGTGATTATATACCTTTTTAGTAAACTGTTTGTTGTGATCTTTATAAACAGTAGCTGTAGCCCCCCACCCCCCTCCCCCCCCGTAAATGGAACAGTCTGTTGTTTTTTAATCGACACTGACTTATAAAGTTTCACGCGGAGTCCCGCCTAGGTACCTCTAATTTGATAATATGTGTTTTGACTGATAGTACAACTTTCGTTAAAAAAAATACCGTGGTAACCACAATATCACGGTATACAGTACATCATGCAAGTTATCAAATAAAGTCTCAAAAGAAGAAAGACTAATGTAAATCAATTAAATTACCGTAATTCACAAATCTAAAACCAACAAAACACACCTCCTTTCATGGGATGATTTAAACATTTGGTATTTAGTATTTTACTATGCAAATAACTTGGTACATTTCTTTTTTATAAAATACAGTCATAATAATAATAAATAAATACATTTTTTTTAAAAAACCCTAAAGTTGTACACTCTCAATGTTATACTACAACAGTATTAAGATCTATTTGCTCAAAATGACGTGGTGCTGTAGTTTGTATTTTAACATATAAAATTAAATAAATAAACCAACAAATAAATACATACTTTGTTTCGCTGATGGCAAATAGAATGGGGGAATGATCGGTCTTTTGCTTAAAACACAAACATGTACCACAGGTTATTATTTAAGAGCAGAGATGAGTCGTTTATCATTTCAACCTGATCAATAAAATATGTATAGCAAAAAAAAAAAAATAATTGCAGTAAAACGTGTTACTGGATTTACAACACTGCACAAGTAAGCTTCCAATGATTATTACACATGTGGAGTTTGTAAAAAAAAAAAAAAAAAAAATTTCTTCACTTGCCTAAAACAATTGGAATACTGTTACAACTAGTTTTAGCAAAACTACGTTGATAATAAGTAGGCTATCCTGCTGCTGTCGCGGGTCTGTGCTAGTTTTGTTTGAGACATTGATGGTGTTCTTATAGCGCAGATTTCCGCAGTGCTGCACAGAATCGTGGAGATGCGCTGTAGACGTCACTCAACACCCACAGAAATCTGTACAGATTCTGCAGAGCCCAGTACAGCTTTGAAATGTTACTGTGGGAGGCTGGCTGTGGCTGTGAACCAAAGGGACGATGCAAAGATCACGAATGACCTGCTAATCGTAATGCAAATAACCACTAAAACTACCGCTGCCACCTTGTTAGCGGAGGCGAGCAAAATTTTATCATTATACAATGAAGCCGTGAACTGCCTTGTCAATGCTATATTAAATAAAGAAATAACATATTAAAAACAACAACAAAAAAAAAAAACCCATATTGTAGTAAATCGGTGATAAGTGATGTATAATTTTACAATAAAGTTGTAAAAAAACTGACTCTTGATATTCCAGACAAATGCACGTTGAAAATTGGTGCTACGTTTGGAGGAGGCGTTTCTCTAAACGTTGCGTGTGACGTCAGAAAGACAGCAGCCAAGAGCAGCCGGCGCAGCAAGCGCTGGGTAACAGATAGGGATGGGCGATACCACTGATTTTCTTTTCGATCCGATACCAGGTAATACCAATGCTAGTATCCCAATATCGATACCGATACCGATACTTTTAAAAGCCGCCTTATGTACATAAAAAGGGGAAATCTTTGTGATTTTTACAGTGAAAACTGGTAGATGCAGACATCAAAAATTATATTTCAAAGCCTTTGTATTAGTATTAAATAAACTACCAATGATCAGACTTCTCTTTTTGTTTTCTGTTTAATAACAGCAATTATAAAACACATGTTCAATAACGTTCAACAAATGTTCACTTATATTATTACCCTTTTCAGGTGTTATTCTTCACATCACTTCAACTGAAAATTTGGGCTAATCAGATACCCTGAAGTGAAATCAACAACATAAAATAAAAGTCTCTTAAGAAGAAAAATAAATGCTTCTCTGATTTCTAGGAACCTCTATTCTCAACAATTGAGATTGGCTGGAGGTCCCTCACAATCATCTCTCCCAGGCTTCTTGTAACCTCTGCAGCTCTTTGGGAGTTATCTATGAAAAATAAAAATACTTTTGTCCTACAAGCTATACTACATGCAGTTATGTCTTTACACAGTATAGGCAGTATATGGGAGTAACTCTCATTCAGCATAAAATAGTTAGACTAAGTAGCTACAGGCAATTACTTAACATTTAAAATGTGTAATTTAATTAAAGTATGAAGAGTTTCATTCCAAAATGCATTATCCACCATTTGATAAGTGTCACCTTTGTGATAAAATGATGGCTGGCATAAGCGTTATATTCACCAGATCATTCCTGAAGGTATTAGCAACCTGAGATCTTTATTTACATTTTATAAAATATAATCTGTGTTTTAGAAATCCTGAGCAATGCCTATCAGTTTTTCCAGAAAATTGATACAATGCATTCAATGTGTCCAATCTAGCAGCCTATTGAGTGCGTTTACATGCACAACAAAACGCCGAATGGAAAAAATCAGGTATGGCAATAATTCGGCTGAAGTGTTTACATGCACAGCAATACCGCGATTACACAAAAAACCTTGTTTCGAAGGGATCGGTGAAATAGTGGGGTTTCTCTTTGTAAAAGGGCCTGGACATGAACGCATTTAAAAAAAAACAGATAGAAATCTGACAAAGCTGATAACATGCCCAGATTAATCAAAGTGTTGGGCAGAAATCTTGGTGTGTTACTGCTATTAAGACACCGATTAAAGATATCAGATAAAGGTGTTTACATTACTTTTTACATAGCCGGTTATTAACTTTAGTCGGGGTATCGGAGTATTAGTGTATAAGTACATGCACCCACTGTAATATTATGCTCCTCAAGAAATAGAACGAATTAACCGATTTCTGTTCAAATAATTAAAATAACCTAATATTATCACTTAGATACATGGATAATGCCTGCCTCTCTGAAAGGCTTCTGTCAGAGAACTCAGCCTCACTCTGTCACTAGACGTGGCGGCATTTGTCTCTGTTCTCTCCCCCTCCTCTAATCGCCTCCGCTGCAACTCGTCATGCTCTCCTGTGTGACTGATTTTTATGTGTTTTAGAAGGTTTGTGGTATTGCCATAATATCTTACACACTTTTGACATATGTCACATTTTGCTTCATTGCTGTTTATTGGAGTGAAATGACTCCAAACGACGCTTCGTTTTCGCAGCACCGGTAACCGTGTTCACTCTCGTTTATGTGACTGACTGTGACTGAGTGACTGCGTGTGTCTCTGCGTGCCTGTGTATAGGCTATAGAGGAGCGGAGGGAGAAGGCGGAAGGATAGGTAGTTTCTATCCTAAACAATGTGCTACATTTCATTTTATTTTATTTTCACTTTTCAATATCTGATACACATTTAGTTTCATAAAAAAAAAAAAAAAAAAATCACTGGCTTTTTATGTGAGGATCGAGTCTCAGAAATGAAAAGTCAGGATCGGAAGTATCGATACTTTAATCGATCAGCCCATCCATAGTAACAGAATGCAGCAACTGAAACGTGTATTCTGCGTCGCCGACCGTTTCCTTCAAAACCATTACCAAAATACTGTATCAGTTCACAAAAAGATCTTCCTCTGACACTTTGCTAAGGATGCAAGTACCATTGCTTGATTTAGAAGAAACGTGTTTGCAGTTGAAAAAATGCGTTAACCGGTGTATAACCGAACTACGATAATTGCGGTTTAGAATAAAAGCAACGGTATTAATACCGTAATGTACCTAAACCGCGGTAAACCGAAAAACCGGTATACCGACCCATGCCTACCCGAATGCGCACCACTATCTGAGGATAGAGTAACCACTCTGACAGATGAGGACCGCCACCCTGGTGGTTGACATATGGCACCACTGTCGTGTTGTCCGTCCGGATCAACACATGTGTACCACTCAACACTGGGAGAAAGTGATGGAGAGCAAAGGATACAGCTTGCAACTCCAGCATGTTTATGTGCAGGGATGTCTAGTGGTCCAGTCAGGATCCGCGAACTCCTCTGTCTTTCCAGACCACTACTTGAACAAGAACAAGGTTATTGAGCAGCTCATCTAGAAAATTCAGTAGATGTGTGGAATTGTTCGACCCAAGTAATGGCCTATGGGCAACCACACCATCATCTGAAATGGCAGCACACATGGTGATGTTGCTGCCACGCTGCCCTGGGACTTGAGTTGTCGCATGCTGGCTGAAGATATTCCTGCCACGTCTTCATGTTTTGGCCAAGTTGAAGCCAGCCTCATCAACAAAAAAGTATTTGTGCCAATTGACGTTTGCATCCAGCTCCATTGCCTTCTGAAAATAGAGATGCAGAATTGGGTTTACTTATCCATATCAACTCACAGTACTACCACAGTATTACAGTATCTGGTTTGCTCTGATTATGGTTGCTCTGATTTCATTGGTGACCACGGTCTGTCTTGTTTGTTGTTGACCTTGTTGTTGACTTTGATGTCGACCACGACCATGACCAGCAACTTCAGCAGCCTGCTTCGTGTCGTCATAAACTGCTACTGTTTCCTCACAGCCTTTTAAGTAGTGATGTAGTAATTATCAATTAAGTTTCTCTGCATTCTCACATTGAAAAGGCCATTTCCAATAATGAGCACTAATCGTTAGTAAATTAAAATACAATTAAGTATTTTGCAAGAATAGGTATTAGCATTTGAAATATGTCTTTGAGAAAGGTAATAGCACTTAAAGAATTGAGTGGGTGATTAAGAATTTAGCATTGTGTATGTAAACATGTGAAAATGTGTTTCAAGTTTAGAATTTTGGAACTGTTTTTTGTGTTAAGAGTTTTGAACATTTTGATCATCTTTTGAGTAAAATATTTTAGCAGTCATACAAATCTGTAATAAAACGTTATTAACAAGTTGTACTGTATTCTGATACGTTTCTTGTTGCAGGCTCATTGTATTTTTGTACTTCTGAACAGTCCTTTTTAACAATAAAAAACTACAAGTCCCATATTTCACTGCGCAATTTTATCAAATTTTTTAAATACGTCTACAGGGTCAAGAAGAGGTGTGACACAGGCCTGTTTTTTGGGGGGGGGTGGATCCTCATAACTGTCTTGAATATTGATTGGTCCTTTTCTGTCAGAGGAATATGACAACACGAGTAAGAAAGCTTGGAGACATTTTAACATTGTGGTCAAAGAGATAGACCTGCTTTTCCAGACACTTTCAATTAAAATATGATATGGTATTTTGCTGTACTAATATAACAAACTGTGGGTAACTATTGGAATATATAAATTATCATGTTATGCACGTGTGGCAAAGTGCCCCGCCCCTGGGCTAATTATTTGTGTTGTATGTTACGTGTAGTGTGTTAATGTTGGTGTATAGTCATTGGTACACAGAATATAAATGGGTCTGTGTAACACAAGTGGGTTTAAAATGTATATTTGTATTTAGGCATGAGGATTGCACAGCGCTTCACGTGCAGGTAAAATGTAATAATATGTGAGCACAGGGAATTGCACTTTATTAATTCAAGTGCAGTTGTATCGAGACTCCAGTTGAATGATTGATTAGCACTCGAGTCTCATTACAGCTGCATAAAAGCTGCGTGTTTTCACTCACTCTGTGTTGTGTGTCCAGTGAGTGGAGAACGAGTGTGGAGAAGGAGAGTAAACAAAGTAAAATAACGTAGTTAGAACTGTCTTGATTCACCGTGTTTGTTTGTCTGTTAGTCCACTGTTTGTTTAGTGTTAGTCTGTTTTGTTTCATCTCTTCGTTTTGGCTACCAGTGCCGTGTCATGTGTTTTGTTTGTCTTGCAACCTTTTATTTTCTGTTTGTTCAGTTATGAAATGCTCAGCTTCACCCAACTCCACATCTGTTCTATGTTGATTCCTGGTTCTGGTCTGACGTCACCCACTACAGCCGTCTTTGTGACAGCACGAATGTAGGAATTGGCCTTCCGTGGTGATATACATTTGTCTTTCAAATAGCATATATCTATAATCATTCACATGATTTATTTTAATTGCAAATATATATCCTGGCCACTATTACAGTTTTGTTACAGGATACATTTATTTCTCTAATGTAATTTAATCACATTTTACATATAGACTGTCCTGTTCTCAGGCTACATCCCAAATTATGGGCCGCTTTGGTTTTCAGGTGACGTCTATCTCTCTCCTCCAAGACATTATATTCCTCTGACAGACAAGAACCAATCAAAATACAAGACTGTTATGATGTTTCATCCCAAAAACCAGGCCTGTGTCCTACCTCAACCACTGTGTCCTACTACTTCCAGGGAGGGAGAGAGCATACGCATTGAATCAGCTCTTCCCTAAATAGCCTATTAGCTAGTGTAGCAGGATGCCTACAACAGTAACGAAATTGAGATCTGGCAGTCGCTCAATGCTTTATATAACATCTGCGAAAGTACACAATGTTCCTGTTTGAGCAGCCGCTCCCTGAAGTCCCAAAGACTTGAAACACAAAAGAAATCAGAAGGTTACAGATAAGCTTTTAAAGCAAATATTCATTTTATCCTGAATAAATAGTCACAGTGAATGAGCTGTTATATCCTTGGCAGCGGACATAAATTCTGCGCAAAGTTAATAATTTTGAATGATGTATTGGATTAGTGAGTAATTGAATTTATAATGATGTATGCAATACACAAAGTTACGTGACTTAATTTCTAAAGATTCTGTACATTTAATCTGCTAGGCTGAGTGAATGTATTACCTAAAGTCAACATTTTATTTTGGTATTTTTATTTTATTAATACAGACCTAAGGTTTTTTCTTTTTTTTATATACAGTACTGCTCATAGAAATGCCTAAAACTGTTGTGAAACATCCTTTTTTTATTTTTTTTTAAATCCAACAATACAAAGAAGGGTTTAACCTTCAGTTTTCTTTCTTATTTATAATGTAGCCTATCACAGCTGATGGAATTGAAACCTTTAAATCATGTATGTACTGGTGACACTGACCTTCACAAACACCGGTGTATAAAATGTATGTTGGAGTATAACTTTTGGATTTCTTATGAGGAAAACGTTAAGTGCAAAACAACATTTTCTTATTATTAGAATTATAACTAGAGTAACTGTACCACTTTGTATACGTTTTTTAAATACTTCAAATTGCTAGTAAACATTAGTCAGTATGTGCATTTTGACTTAGTATTTAAATAAATGTAACATTTAGTAAAGGTTAACTTTTTACATTATGCATTTGTTGATTTTTAAGGTGGCTCTGGTATTTTCTTAATTAATATAATGGCTGTTTTTCAGATAATAAGTGCACATTTAAATTTAAAACAATAAATTACTTCCAGAAATGATGAAGTATGATGTGTAGTCCTATGTATTTTTTTAATTATATTTCATACAAATCTTTATTTTTCACAGCAGCAGTAAAGTATAAAATGTTAAGGAATATAACAAAACTCTGCAGTCAAACATGCCAAAAATGTAAATATTTCTAAATTCTGCATTAACAAATTGTGCTATGGCAATAATGACCAGCTTTTTGTTCAACAAAGTCAATTGCTAGGGCTATTGTTTTCTTAAAGGGAATGCCAGTTGCTCCTAATTTGCTAGCAGCTTCTGACCCCCACTTTGTCTTCATTGGTCAGCACTAACTGAATTCCACCAACACGTTGCAATCCAGTGCAAACGTAAAGCACTTTCCTTGCGTTTTTCCTCAAATTTACCCAAAATTGGGCCCATAATGTTTATGTGTTCTGTGGCTACCTCCAACCATATTAGTGTGATGTTTGTCCAGTAGATTGTATTATAGACACCACTAGTGGGCCTGACACAACAAAGAATGTGTGAGGCAATTCTAATATGTCTAGAATAGGCCATGGAGCACTGTGGCAGAGTGGTTGCAGTGTGTAGGTGCTGTGACGTCGCGGACCAGAAACAAGTAACAAAACAAAGAAGGACGGGGCAAAACTGAAGCACGACGGTGCTCAGCGCGTTTATTAAATAATAAAAGAAAAGATTTAAATAAAACTAAACACCAAACAAAAGGGCATAAGGGCCAAACAAACAAACAAACAGTAACAAGTGGTATGCTGGTTGTGAAACCAGCATACATAGCAATTGCTTACTACTTCTTTTTTCAGAAATTTACATCTTTTCTCTGACACTCTCCTCCTCCTGAGCTGAGAGTGGGTTTTTTATATTCATGGCTGGAGCCTTAATTACCTGTTAATAAATTACCTTATTAAGGCTCCAGCCACATTCCCACGAGAGGTCTAGGAAAGAAATTTTAACCCCATCCCCACGACTACACATTATAAGACCGGCTTTTCGTCAGTCTCAAACAGTAAATAATAAAAGACGGACGGTGATCTACCGCCAGCACATAAACACAATAATAATAATAACAACAACAAATGAATACTTACATAAATAATAAAACACACAAGGGGTGGGCACCCCATCACAAGCAGTTATAAACATGTATTAGAAATAAGAATTGGTTGTAAGCCTTAGATATTATCTATTTAAATAATGCGTAAGGATACTTTTGATTTAATGGACTCCACGAGAAATCTGAACCCAACAAATAAGTTCACTAAAAATTATACACAGTACAGTACCTCTACCTAATATGTGTTAATATATTTGGTTACTGTTTTCCTGGATGATTGCTGTTTTGGGTGTGTGTGTGTCTGATATAGCTGGTTGCGCTTTTCTTTTAGTTTTAAAATTATCCACATTTTCAACTGAACCTTCCTCCCATGTTAATTTCCTTTGTAGACAGGAAATAATCACTGGCATTTAGTATTATATCTGTTTTTTGAGTTAGAGCCTACCCATCAGACAGCAATTTTTACAGCTTGGAGCTAATAAATATTATTATATTAACATATACATAAAGGGCCAGATGAAGAAAAACTTTGCAAATTGTGAAATGGTTCTCATTTGTTGATGTAGGTGTTTAAGTATTATTATTATTATTATTATTATTATTATTATAGTAGTCTCCTTGTATAGGGACACCTCCTAAGCGAACACTTCACCGAAGTGAATGCCTTTCGGAAACTGATTTTTCCCGTTGTTAATGCTTCAGCTAAAGGAACAGGAACTTTGCTTAAAAAAATTTCTTGGTACTGATAGCGATTTGTTCACAATGGATACAGTACTGTTTTGTAACATGATAATTCCTCATCAACAAACTTAAATTTAAATGGTTTATTCAGTCTTTCCAAAAGCAACTTGTCATCGTGAGAGTATCTTGAGGCATACTGATTGGTTTAATACATTTTTCCAGGACCACCGTCAAATAATTGACTTATTTTGTATTCTGATTTCCACAAGTGCACCTCATTGCTACAAAATAGCATGTAAACAAATGGCAAAAATTGTTGTTAATTGTTCGAGCTCTTGAAAAAAACCTCAATCAGACACAAGTCGTCGAGCAATTTGGTGTTTACAAAATGTTGAATCACCATTCTGTTAAATGATGTGCATGTCTTATATATTGCTGCTGCATTTTTAATGTGTGTAGGGGTGCTGTGTAATTTAGTTAGACAGTTAGTTTATTAACTCTAGTTTGTCTCTTACTTTATTACTCTAGTTTATTAACATACAGTTGCTGTGAAGGAGAGTGAATGAATCCTAGTCAGCAATCTCCCTCCCGACCTGTGAGGGTGCTGTATAACTGGAACAGTGTGCCTCATACTGGATGGTTCAGCAGTTCATTCCAGGGTTCATACCAGTTTGCTGTAATCGTTTGCTGTAATCAACATTAGGGCGGATGGAGAGAAGCTTGGGTGGAAGCTTCTGTGTCAAGCGCTTCCAGGGCATTGATACATTATTATTATTATACATTTACGTTTTCTTTTTGTGATGTTTTCATTCATTCTGAGTGGTTACTGCAGAATTGGTTTTTCATACATTTGACCCTGTAACTGACAAATAGGATTTCAACTAAATTCATCACTAACTCATTGTCAATTGTTGATTTCCTCATTTCAAAATGTGTGTCACAGGCTCAGTGATATGATTATCAACCGTTGTTTGAAAAATTCCGATTTAAAAATGTAAGTAGCTTTGTTAAATAGGTCCCAGTTATTTCTAAAATACATTTTACAAGTACAGGAAGTACAGTAATTTTAAATAATGCAGGGTGTTAAGCACAGTTAATATTGCATTCATTTTTAATGCAGGCATTATTATAGTGCACTTATGCTGTCTTTTGCAAATGCTTTCTTTATACACAGTTTGTATCACATTCATTTTTAATGCAGGCATTATTATAGTGCACTTGATACTGTCTTTTCAAACGAGGTCGTATTAAAAGGGCGATTGGAATAATTGGCTGCAATGACTCCTCCAAACTCTAGATGGCAGTGCAAATAATAAAAAAAAGTACCAGAAAATAGAACAACCCAAATACTATTAATAATCTGTGTGGGCAAATGATTATTTATGGAAAATGTGCATTTTAAAACACTGCTTTCATTATTCAAAGTAATGGTTTTAACAAGTCTAAAGTCGAAAGATGTCTTTAAACAAGACCTAAACATGGCAAGATGGCAAAAAACACAAGCTACTCAGATCACTGTTTTATATCTCTTTTTATTGGGAAGATGGTGTGATCCCGATGTGAGTGGTATAATAAGTGACTGTCAAGGCAGTATTTCTCACACAACGTCGGTTTATTGCAATCAAACGCCGCCCTCTACCAACAATAAATCCCCAGTCCACGTGCACTGTGCACGAAACTGTGCTCTTCAAATCCAAGGAATTGTGGCGAGTGTCTGTGTAGCGAAGGAAGTGCTCAGGGGGGTACCCTACTCGTCCTCTGAAACAGAAAAACAAACAACGCTCCGGTCGTACATTACGTTCTCAACAAAGAAACAATCTAGCTACTCAAAACCCTGTTTTCTTCCTATATATAATGGGAATATGGGTATACGTGGAAAGTAAATGTTGCTGTATTGTATTCAGAACAGTGTGTTGTATGGGGAACATTTTTTTTTTAAGAAGCTGCTTGATGAGATTTTGGGATCAATAAGCTACTAACAACCAAACGAGCAAGATGGGCCGAATGGCCTCCTCTCGTTTGTAAACTTTCTTATGTTCTTAAATTAGGGTAATTATGTTGTAAAATGATATTTTGCTTACAGTGTTGCCAGCAACCCCCCAAACCCTTTGTGGATGACGGTGACGATAACCCATGTGCAGCTGTCCAGGTAAACTGTGTGCCTGCAGTTTTTACGCATTAAATCTGAAATACGAAAAATATGCTGCACAGTTTGTCTGCCTCCCCTTAAACTTCCACTAACAACTACATCTCCCATAATGCAATGTCTTTAGTTAGCAGAAAACTGTACACAAGCACCGGGAATTCCACCAGACAGAAGACAATCGCGGTGGAACAACGCATTCATCGTGGATTTGGTTATAGTTAGTACATCGCGCTGTGTTTTGTTCCTGGATGTGTTGTGGTATGGGACTGGTGCGTGTTTTATAAAAACCTTGGTTGCAGCCAATGGGGTAGCAGGACAGTAACAAAAAGCTCACAACATACGGGCCTTTTAAGTGGGGCTTCCCACCACAGGATTTATATCCATAGAGAAGGAACCCTGTAAGGAAAGTATATAAGTACGAACAGAACCCTGACTGTGGTTACAATACAGTTGATATTATTTAATTTGAAGATCATTGTTTTTACTTTCACAAAAGGTTGCCTGTGCCGTGTAGTTTTGCAAAGGACCACCGGGGCAATAGTAAATACAAACCTAGGTGTAGTGGAGAACAGAGGAACCCGACTCCACAGCACCATCTGCTGGAAGCTCCCCAGTACCTGGAAAGGGGACACAGCAATAATCCCACAAAAGGAAAAGGGAATTGCAGACAACCGCCAAGTACTCACCTGAGTCCCGGTGCAGAGGGTTGCCTCCTCTTTCTGAAGAACTGTACTGTGTTCATTTAATGAGTTATTAACTGTGAAGAACTTCTGTGTGTTTATTTAATTTTGGAATCATTAAAGAAATGTATTATTTGCAATTACGGTCTGGATCACTGCACTACACGTTAGCCAGGTCCCAAACTACGTGAACACACTTGTTTCACAATATATATCTATAAGCGTTTGCTTGATTTATTTTATATATCCTGCCCACTATTACAGTTTAGTTTATCTCTAATGTAATCAGTTTTACATATAGACTGTCCTTGTTCTCAGGCTACGTCCCAAATTCTGTGCTGCTTTAGTTTTCAGATAACGTCCCAAATTCTGTACTGCTTTAGTTTTCGGATAAAATCCCAATTTCTGGGCCGCTCTGCTGTTCTGTATTCAGCCCAGTTTTTGGGATGTTCTGCTCTTACAGGTGACAGCTCAGCTTGAAGATCATGCTCAGTTTACCATAAAAATACACAGCAGAATTAATTTAAGAGTAACCCTTAGCATGTTAATAAAAGTTAATGTATTTTTTGACTCGCCACAATTTTTTTTTTTAAGAAGATACAGAAATCAAGTTGAAATGTTTTTTTTTTTTTTTTTTTTTTTAAAGAAAAGCTTATTTCTTTATTACAATGAAGAAACAACATTGCACTGACATAGATACATGAAAATGCAGGTGTGTTCCTTTATTAAAGGTTAATATTAAAACACACCATTTGCTTATGTAATGTCCATCAATCAGGGCTGGATTGAAAGACATTGGGGCCTCTTCGCTAACACATACAGTGCCTACAGAAAGTCTACACCCCCTTGAACTTTTTTCACACTTTGTTGTGTCAGTGCTTCAGAGTTTAATGCATTTACCTACCCACTTATTTACACACCATACTCCACACTGATAAGGGGCAAAAAGTTTTTTTTATTGAACAAAATTATATATTAAAAATTCAAAACTGAAAGATCATAATTGGATAGGTCTCCACCCCCCTGAGTTAATACTTGGTGGAAGCATCTTTGGCAGCAATTACAGCTGTGAGTCTGTTGGGATAGGTCTCTACCAACTTTGCACACCTAGATTTGGCAATATTTGATCATTCTTCTTTACAAAACTGTTCAAGCTCTGTCAAGTTCCTTTGGGAGAAGTCTTCAAGTCATGCCACAAATTTTCGATTGGATTTAGGTCGGGGCTCTGACTGGGCCACTCAAGGACAGTTACCTTTTTGTTCCTTAGCTGTGTGCTTTGGGTTCTTGTCATGCTGAAAGGTGAACTTCCATCTGAGTTTCATAACGCTTTACACTTAGGCCAAAAAGTTCAATTTTAGTTTCATCAGACCACAAAACTTTTTGCCACATGTTGTGTGAAATTTAATTACTTTAAATTTAAAAGGAAGTTGATGTGGAAGTAAATAAGTACTTCACAGAGTAATTTTAAAAGGTCCTTTATTATTTCACACACACACACGCAGTTACATACACAGATGCTATACTGCGAATAACGATATCCCTAACGGGACACAACCCAGCAAGGTTACATACAAAGATTATATTAATCACAGATCAATACAATCCATGAGACGCAACTGAACTAATTCTTACCCTTCCAAGCGGATCGGGAGAGCCCTTCGACCCTGGTAAGAGAAAGCAGCTGTCTCCAAGAAATTACCGAGCAGGACTGCACGCTAATCCTCACGGCTGACTCTCATCAGAGCAGGGGAGAACCCCGTCCTTTATAACTTACCAAGTTAGGCTTTTGCATGCGAGAGAGTAATTGGCCAGATCACTCCCTCGAGGCTCGGCCCTCTGAATAAACCATTCCTTTCCCTAGAACATTCTAACCAAATCAAGTTATATAAACGTGACAAAAACAAGTTATATAAGATACAGGGTTATTATAGGGGAAGGGCAAAGATGAACTTGAACGCATTTCTAGAACTTTCTACAACACACTTTTTTTTATTACACCACAATCTCCTGAGTGGTTTTTTTGCATATTTCAAATGGGATTCAAGGTGGGCTTTCTTAAGTAATGCCACCCTTCCATATAGGCCAGATTTTTGAAGTGCTTGGAATATTGTTGTCACATGCGCACTTTGACCAGTCTTGGCCATAAAAGCCTGTAGCTTAACTTGGTGTGTGATTTTGAATGTGATTAGTTATACCTGAACTAATTTAGGATTGCTATTACAAGGGGGTGGGGGTTGGTGGACATTTATCTAACTAAGCTATTTCAGTTTTTATTTTTAATTCATTTTCTACAAATTTCTAAAATATTTTTTTTAACTTGGAAGTTGTGGGGTAGGATCTGTAGATAAATGAAAAAAAAAAAATTAATGCATTTTAATTTGAGACTATAAGGCAACAAAAGGTGAACATTTTGAAAGGGGTTGTAGACTTTCTATAGGCACGGTATTTTGGGGTCCCTATGCATATTATTGCAAATGGTTCTATTGGCATATTGCTCTGCGCTGGGTACAGAGTGTAGTGTGAGCGGAGCGGGCAGTGGAGCGAGCCAGTTGTATATGGAGCGGGGTAATTGCTGGAGCAGAGCATGGAGCAGACATTTCCAGCCCGCTTTTTCACAGCACCTGTTAAAACCCTGTAAGATGATATTTACTAGGTTCTTCTTCATTTTCAATTTACACATATTATTAGTACCAATCAATAATAATGAGAAAGTGTCTCTGAATTGAATTACATAACTTATCTGAGCACTTTAGGCCCTTTTTCTCAGCTGATCATAGCTGGGCATGAGGGTTATTAAACTGTGTATGCCTTTTGCCTTGTGGGACAGAAATCACATGCGAGTGGTAATAATTAAATCTCACTGTTGATAACGATCATTTTAATTAACATTCAAACATCAGTGTGGGAACATACAACAGAAAATGATGCAATATGGATCGCAGACATAAAAAAAGCTAGCCGTCATTAAAAGAACAAAATAAACCAAAAGCAAGCTTCTGTTCTCTCTTCCTGTGTGTGTGGACCCGTCCGCCTGCATGCAGTCTTTGTAAAATGTCCCAAACAAACGGTGACCTCGCAGGGGCCCCAATTCTGCTGGAGGCCCTACACTATAGTGTAATTTGCATACAGGTTGATCCGGCCCTGCCATCAATATATAGTCACCTACATATTTTATTCACCTGTCACACACACAAAAAAACCCTCCAAAAAACAATAATGGCCTATATCCGCTCCTATATCAGAGACCAGTGCCCTTCAACAAATAAACATAAATATGACTGTATTGTATTGGTAAAATATTCCTTATCTGTTCCTGATAGTTTAAACTGTAGGCAATACATAATTTTTAAACAGTTGGACTATGCAAATACAATGGAAAAAAAAAATACATCGTACAATAGTAATGATTACAACCAGTGAGAGATCACAGACATTTTACTCCAAACACAAATGGATGGTGTGAAAAAAAGGCATTCCATTGCTTACCTGTGACCACTTTAGGATTGTGGTAGCGGGCATAGGAAGTTTCCTGTTTTTTATTGTCATTTAGCACATTCTTACCTCAAACCCAGCTGTGGGTGAACACAAAATGCATGACAGGTTGTATAGGCTTGCTGCTCTCTACCTGCCTGCTGTAATTAACATTGTCAAACCATCTCCATTAATTACAGCATGGATATCTGACAATGATGAATCAAGCTGAAGCATATTTCTAGCTGTACATTCCTTGAACAAAACCAATGGCTTTAATCTTGTAAGGAAGATGTAGTGACAACGTTACACACCGCTTGTTTCACTAAATAAATATATCCTAACTGGAGACGCACTGTTATAGGGGATTAGTTTGTGTTTGATTTAAAATGGGAGCTATGTAAATCTGGTGATACGAAGCAATGAACTTGTTAGAGTGCCGAACTAGACAATTAGCGCACCGCCTTTTGTGCTGTGCGTTATTTGCTGGAGAGAAAAGAAAGGCTGATTAAGTTAGTCTTGCTGTTAATAGATTAGATTTTTTTAAAAATGACATTTGAAGGCAAGTAGTTTTGTTAGGAATATACGTCAAAAACTAACAAGCCTATTTATAATGTCAAGCTGTTTAGAATGTCAGGCATTTGTGTCTGTGGACTATTAGAAGTGTGTAGTGTAACACAGTATCAATCACAGTTATTAGGTGGCACAGGTTGATACATTTAACCTGTGGCATTCTATTAATATCAGGACTGCCTATGGACTGTTAGAAGTATCAACTACAACAAAGTATCAATCTAGGCATTACATAGATCGTACAGGTTGATACAATTAACTTGGGTCATTCTATCACTCTTGCAATTAACCTTTTATGGCCTATGTAAATGGGAAGGACTGTAAAGTTAATGGTAGAGGGGCATATTTTTACATATTATTTGCACTTTGCACAACAATGTCTGTAATCTCTCACTAGATGTAAAGATGTAAGATCAGTACAATGTATTTTTTTTCCATTGTATTTGCATAGTCCCACTGATGAAACATTATGTATAGCCTACAGTTTAAAATATCAGGACTAGATAAGGACTATTTGACCAGTACAATACAATACTACTCATGTTAAGTTGCTGAAGGCCACTGGTCTCTTAAAACCCATAGTGAAAGTGCTGATATAGGCCTTTATTTTTTTTTTTCTTTCTTTTTGATAGGTGAATAAAATATGTTGAACTCCACTATTCTACTCATGTTGAGGTCTGATAAACCCCTACGCATGATTATATATTGATGCACATAAGCAAATGAGATGTCCTTTTTGGAATCCCATGTTCTTTCTCAATTATTAACCTTTAATAAAGGAATATGCCTGCTTTAATGAATTTTCATGTATCTATTTCAGTGCAATGTAGATTATTCATTGTAATAAAAAAAACAAGCTTTTTTTTTTTTTTTTTTTTTAAAAAAAAGAGATTTCTGTTTCTGTGGAAGGGGGCATTGTCATCCTGTAAGACACCTTTCCCTCCCCCCCTCTGCTATACTGCAACATGGGGTGAAGATGATCACTCAGTACCATTAAGTAGCGATTAGCATTGACCTTGCCTTCTCAGAGAATGAGTGCGCCCAAACCATGCCAGGAAAATACGCCCCACAACATTACAGAACCACCAGAACACTTCACTGTTGGAACCAAGCACTAAGGGCAGTAGAGTTCTTTAGGTTGGTGCCACATGTGCACTCGTCCTTTTGTCGAGAACATGGTGAAGGGTGATTCATCTGACCATATCACATTTCCCTACTACTCGGTAGACCATTGCCTGTGCTCTTTGCACCACTGGACTCGCAGACGTGTGATGAGCGATTTGTGCACTGCAACCCGACTATGGTATCCCTCTCTGTGGCGTTCTCAGCAGACCGTTTTTGATGAAACTGTTTGAAAGTTGAAGTCACTTGATCTGCAGTTGCTCGCCTGTTTTGCCTTGCACTTCGAATTAACGCACGGATATCACGATCCTAGAGTATGTGCTTCCACCCACTATTGCCCTTTGCTGATGATTTATTTTCCTAGGAGTTTCAGCAAGTTGAGCTGTCTTGGTCACTGAAGCTCCTGCCAAATGCGCCCCAACAATCATCGTTCTTTTAAAGTCACTGAGGTCTCCTCTTGCAGCCATGCTAGCCATAATTACAAGCAACCAGGCCTGTCCAGCATTTTTATACTTGTATATAAATAACAAGTATTTGTTTCTTGAAAATGCAATAGGAGCGTGTCACAAAGACGGTCGGAGTGGGGGACGTCAGACCAGAAACAGGAACCAGGAAATAAACAGAGAGAGAGGTGGAGTTTGGTGGAGCTGAGCGAATGGTTTTGCTCAGCATTTAATAAATGAACAGACAGTCAGAAAATAAACGTTTGTAAGACAAACAAAAACACAGGACACGGCACTGGTAACCAAAATAAACAGACAAACAAAATGGACTAACACTAAACAAAACACGGTGAGCAGATATTTTTCACTACTATTATTATTACTACAATTATTATTATTACCTCCGTCTCCAATCCCGTTCTCCACTCACCGAACATACAACCCCGAGTGAGTGAAAGCATGCAGCTTTTATGCAGCTGTAACGAGACTCGATTGCTAATCAATCATTCAATTGGAGTCGCGGTACAACTGCATGTGAATTAATAAAGTGCAATTCCCCGTGCTCACATATTATTACTTTTTACTTGTACGTGAAGTGCTGTGCAATCCTCGTGCCTAAATACAAATATACATTTGAAACACTGACCTACAGACCTTACACAGACCTATTTATATCCCATGTACAAATGACTATACACCAACATTAACACACAACATACAACACAAAATACACACAGGGACAGGAACTTTGCCACATATACCCCCCCCCCCCCCCCCCCCCCCAAAGCACACATGGCCTCAATGGCCACCTCCCTTCTTAAAATACCAAAAGTTTCGCTCAAAGTCCTGGGCCCAGAACAGGGACTTTAAGGGGTTGATGAGCGGCAATGTTGCCAGTAGGCAGGCTGCTACTGGCCATGCTGTCAGCAGACTTGCTGACAGTGGGGCGAATTTCTCCTCCCGCAGTACCACTGGCAACAGAAATTCTGCCAAAGGTGCTGACGTGCTGACAGCTCCCAGACTGAGTCCTTCAGCCAGGGCAAGTCCAGCAGCAGAAAAGCTGCTGGGGTTGGTGGTCTCCAGACCTCCCCCAAGATCTCCGGCCGCAAAACTGCTGAGGGGGAAGGTAGTCTCCTGACCTCTCCCCCCTTTTTCATAGCTGGCAGCTCCCTCTGGTGGGGCTCCGGCCACACTGATCCCTGCTGCCAAGCAGAGCTGACTGCAACCCCTGTTGAAGCAGTTCCAGTGACCCCAGGCGATGCGGAGCGACTGGCAAACCCAGGCGATGCGGAGCAATAGCCAACCCCAGGCGATGCGGAGCAACAAGCAACCCCAGGCGATGCCAGGCAGGCATCCTTGGACGAAGCGAGAGGCATGCTTGGGCGAAGCGAGGCAGGGAGTCAGGACAAGCTGGGGTGTGGGTGTTGGCCCTCTTCTCGGCCACTGCGGCCAGGAAGTTCTTCCCTGTGTTTCCCTCAGCAGCCAATAGAAGGGCTGCTGAGGACCACCAGCATCTATTCCTGGTCCTTCTGGTGCAGGGAGAGACAGCTCCTGCTCCTCTCCCCCTGATGGTGATGGAGACAGAGGCAGCTCCATCTCCTCTCCTCATGATGGTGGGGGAAGCGATACCAGCAGGCATTCATCCTCTGCTGGTGGAAAGGAACCCAGCAGGCATTCACCCTCTGCTGGTGGACGGAGACCTAGCAGACATTCATCCTCTGCTCGTGGACAGGAACCCAGCAGGCATTCACCCTCTGCTGGTGGACAGGGAACCAGCAGGCATTCACCCTCTGCTGGTGGAGGTGGCGGAGGCAGAGGCAGCTCCTGCTGCTCTGCTCCTGCCGGTGGAGGTGGCGGAGGCAGATGCAGCTCCTGCTGCTCTGATCCTGCCGATGGAGGTGGTGGAGGCGTGTAGTCTCCTGGCGGCGGAGGTGGGAGCGGCATGTAGTCTCCTGGTGCGGAGGTAGGATCGGCGTGTAGTCTACCCTTATTACAGGGGACTGGTGCAGCTCTCCCTCCTGCTCTGGAGACAGTGGTGGGACCTCTCCCTCTGTCGCTGGAGTTGGCAGCAAAGGCTCCTCTTCCTCTGGCGCCGGAGATGGCTCCTCTCCCTCTGGCTCTGGAGGCAAAACCAGCAGGCATTCTTCCTCTGCTGGGGGAGATGGGAGCTGCAAGTCGTCTCTCTTCATGCAGGTAGATGTGGCTCCTCCCACTTGGAATGCAACCTGCTGGGGCAGTCCCATATCGGCAGCCAGGTAATTGATCATCACAGCTGCCGGGTTCACGAAAGGCACTGGGTAGAAATGTTGTTCCCAGCGTTCCCAACGTTCCCCATCTCTGGCCCACAGCAGGTCAACAACCAGTGGGAGGTCCTCCCTGCTCCACTCCAGGTCAGACACCCAGTCCAGCATCTCCTCAGAGGACGGGAAAGGCTCTGTCTCCTCTCTCCTGGGCTCTAGTTCCTCCTCCTCCTCCTGCAGTCCTTGCTGCTGCTTTCTTTACCCGCTTCTTCTCCCCATTCCTTCATTTATTTATTTTCCCCCACACACAAAAAAAAGCAATTTTTTCGCCTAAAAACTGAGGTCCCTGCTCTGGTCTGCATCTAGGAGGCGCTGGTAATCCCACTGCTGACACCACGTGTCACAAAGACGGCCTGAGTGGGGGACGTCAGACCAGAAACAGGAACCAGGAAATAAACAGAGAGAGAGGTGGAGTTTGGTGGAGCTGAGCGAATGGTTTCACTCAGCATTTAATAAATGAACAGACAGTCAGAAAATAAACGGTTGTAAGACAAACAAAAACACAGGACACGGCACTGGTAGCCAAAAGAAACAGACAAACAAAATGAACTAACACTAAACAAAACATGGTGAGCAGATATTTTTCACTACTATTATTATTACTACAATTATTATTATTACCTCCGTCTCCAATCCCGTTCTCCACTCACCGAACACACAACCCCGAGTGAGTGAAAGCATGCAGCTTTTATGCATCTGTACCGAGACTCGATTGCTAATCAATCATTCAATTGCAGTTGTGGTCAACTGCACATGAATTAATAAAGTGCAATTCCCCATGCTCACACATTATTACTTTTTACTTGCACTTGAAGTGCTGTGCAGCAGTCCTCGTGCCTAAATACAAATGTACACTTGAAACAATTGTGTTAAAAAAACAGTTTATATCCCATATACCAATGACTATACACCAACATTAACACACAACATATAACACAAAATACACACAGGGGCGGGCACTTTGCCACAGAGCGCAACCTGGTTTCTTTATGACTGTGGCCATCATACTGTAATGACCTGTGCACTTGGAGGAAAAAGCAGCAGATGGAGACGTTAACTGATCTTTGTTTCATTCACTGACTCCCAGCTTTCCCTTCTCAGGCACTCTCTCTCTCTCTCTCTCTCTCTCTCTCTCTCTCTCTCTCTCTCTCTCTCTGATCACAATGTTAAAATGCCTTCAATCTTTCTCACTTGTGCTGACGTCATATTCCTCTGACAGACAAGGAACAATCAAAACATGAGACTGTTATGCGGTTCCATCCCAAAAATCAGGCCTGTGTCATACCTCTGCGTTGGTTGTACAGTAGTTCAAGTAACATTGCAGTTAAAATGGAGGGCTCTTTTTAATGCCTACCCCATTAACATTAAAGATTGTACAGTATTTATCAAGATTACTCACGACTTCAATGTAATAATGCATTTTACCCATGTGAAAATACATTTTACTCTCTTTGGTAAAATTAGGGTAAGTTACTCCTAGACGCCAAATATTATTTTATTGTATATTTTACAAGCTGTCATTGAAGTTTAATAAAGTATTAGTATTAAACTTACTTATACTTACAATACTTACTGTATTGAGCAAATCATTCAGGGTAACCCATCACCAAGACTAACACATGTGTGAGGCACTCAACACAAGATATTGGATGGAAAGTGAATATAACAAAATAACATGACCAAATTCTAGCCCATACCTGTTGCATTACTTTTCCTGGTCATTTAAGCTTATACAGCACAGAACCACATGGTGGCACTCTAACCCAGCAAAATTTATGAAGGGTTTTTTGTAAGTTGTTAGAACTTTGTTGGTAAGAACCAGTTTCCTTTTCTAATATTTAGAGTTTTTAATGTTACATTACATTATAAACTTTTATAGCATGTTAAACAGTGCTTCCTGCAACATTCATCATGAAGTCTCCTTTAAATTATTTTCAGTTTGGGATTGAAGTCCAAGGCCTCATTTCTATATACCAATAGATATACTATATTATATTTAAGGTATTATATATATTATATATATATATATATATATATATATATATACATACATACACATACACACACACACACACACACACACACACACACACACACACACACACACACAGTGCCTATAGAAAGTCTATATCCCCTTGAACTTTTTTCACATTTTGTTGTGTCAGTGCCTCAGAGTTTCATACATTTAAATGACGATTTTTTTCCGCACTGTTAAGGGGAAAAAAGATTTTATTGAGAAAAAAAATCTATATTAAAATTAAAAAACTGAAATTTCCACCCCCCTGAGTTAATACTTGATGGAAGCACCTTTGGCAGCAATTAGAGCTGTGAGTCTGTTGGGATAGGTCTTTACCACCTCTTCACACCTAGATTTGGCAATATTTGACTATTCTTCTTTACAAAACTGTACAAGCTCTGTCAAGTTCCTTGGAGAGCGTTGATGGACAGCAATCTTCAAGTCACACAAATGTTCAATTGGATTTAGGTCGGGGCTCTGACTGGACCACTCAAGGACATTTACCTTTTTGTTCCTTAGCTACTCCAATGTAACTTTGGCTGTGTGCTTTGGGTCGTTGTCATGCTGAAAGGTGAACTTCTGCCCAGTTTCAGCTTTCTTGCAGAGGGCAGCAGGTTTTCCTCAAGGACTTCTCTGTACTTTGCTCCATTCATTTTCCCTTTTATCCTGACAAGTGCCCCAGTCCCTGCCGATAAGAAACATCCCCATAAAACGATGCTGCCACCACCATGCTTCAGAGCAGGAATGGTGTTCTTTGGGTCATGCGCTGTGTTGGGTTTGCACCAAACATAACGCTTTGCATTTAGGCCAAAAAGTTCCATTTTAGTTTCATCAGACCACAAAACTTCAAACAGGATTCAAGGTGGGCTTTCTTGAGTAATGGCTTCCTTCTTGCCACCCTACCATACAGACCATATTTGTGGAATGCTTGGAATATTGTTGTCACATGCACACTTTGACCAGTCTTGACCGTAAAAGCCTATAACTCTTGCAAAGTCGCCATTGGCCTCTTGATAGCTTCTGATCAGTCTCCTTCTTGTTTGGTCGTCCAGTTTGGAGGGACGACCTGATCTAGGCAGGGTCTTGGTGGTGTCATACACCTTCCACTTCTTAATAATTGTCTTGACCATGCGCCAAGGGATATTCAAGACCTTTGATATTTTTTTATACCCATCCCCTGATCTGTGCCTTTCAACAACTTTGTCCCGGAGTTCTTTTGAAAGCGCCTTGGTGCTCATGGTTGAGTCTTTGCTTTGAAATGCACTACCCAGTAGAGGGAACTTACAGGAACTTCTGAATTTATCCTGAAATCATGTGAATCACTACAATTTAACACAGATGGAGGCGACTTAACTTGGTGTGTGATTTTGAAGGTGATTGGTTACACCTGAGCTTATTTAAGATTGCTATTACAAGGGGGGTGGACACTTATCCAACTAAGCTATTTCAGTTTTTATTTTTAATTCATTTTCTACAAATTTATAGAATTTTTTTTTTTTCACGTGTTGGTGTCACATTAAAAAACAATACAATAAAATCGTACACACATACATTTGCAGTTCTCGATGTATTTGAAATATAAATCATTGCGCTGAAGTAACACTAATGTTTTTTTGGGTAGGCTACACATTATATTATGTAAAAATATAAATCTGTATACAGTACAGTAGTAAAATCAAATGAATACCTAGCACACTTTTTTTTTTTTAAATTTACCCTACTGGTAACACAAAATAAATCATGCTGCTGTATTGTGCGCATTGGTGTATAATGTGAATAAAAGATTAATTTAAATTGAATCTAAATGCTTTTAGGTTTTTTTAATTTTTTTTATTTTAAGCATTATTACTTTTAGCTTGGTCTACTTAGTAGCCTAGACAATTAACACACAATAAATCATGGTCCTATACAGATGCTCAGAATGAGCTGGAGGGGTTAGTGGCACATGCGTGCAGTCTATTGCTCCCAACATGCTGGGAAAACCAGAAATGTCATAGAAATTTGTAGACCCTGTAGAAAGTAGACCCTGACTTTAGTGAAATTATTAGGTACTTGGATGTTCGCCTCAAAAATGCATTGAGCACTACTGGCAACATACGAGAAAAAGCGGACTGGGAAATACCAGCAACAACTGCGACTGTTTAGAACATGCTTTCAAAAGTTCTTAACAAATTGGTGCAATTGTAAGTGTTGTAATTGTCGGCAGCTTTAGTACATCTCACTATAATATTTGAGAACCCTCATTTGCATCATCTCCGCCCCCTTTATCGAATTTATGCAGGAATGCCCATAATTACATATTAATCTAAGGTTGAACCGCAAAGAAAAACTGCTGCCACAAAGCATTCCCAAAAACAGCATTACACATGTTTAGTGCATTTCACCTGAGACTTACGACTCGTTTGCAAGTGGTTTGTGACTATTGCGACAGGCGCAACACTTTAGTACAGCTACCCCTAAAAATGAAGTTGCTTATGTAGCGAAATATGTTAATGCAGGCAGGTGCCTCACACAGGGTGAGGTAATCCACACGCAGGCAGAGGGCGGGCGTGAACCAGGGACCACTCGCACTAAAGCATATCGCTAATACTGCTGCAAAGGAGATGGCTCTTTTGTACAGCGGTATCGGCGCTATGCTTTAGTGCAAGAGGTCCCGGGTTTCCGCCTGCCCTCCACGTGCGTGTGGATTTCCTTGCCCTGTGTGATGCGCCTGCTTGTGGGAACTGAGGTTCGCCACACTTACACTGCATGAGTGTATCATCTATAGCATTCAATTTCCTGCCATACAAATAAAATCTATTCTCCCACCATTGTAAATAATATAGAAAATATGTTTTAGTTCTTTGTTTCATTAAGACAAGCATTATATGTTGTCTATGGGATGCATATATATATATATATATATATATATATATATATATATATATATATATAATAGAGTACCAAGTAAAACTTGTCTATAAACACTTAATATTTCATTATATGATATGTGTACTTATATAAGCTGATAATCATAAGTGAATTGCATTCAAAAATTAAATTTTTAAATGAAAATGTAAATCTTGTCAATTTCAATGAAATGGTCACCTAAAGCAAGGGGATTTCAGTCTGAAACCCAAGTCAGTTAAAAGTCTGAAATGTGTGTAACAAGGTGTTAGAAATCTGGCCTAAGTATAAAAGTGTCTTTGTTAGATGTTCTCTGAGTTAACTAGCATGTTACCTAATTAACCTTTTGTCACCAATTATTGTTAACAGGTGAGGGTCTATGATTACTATAAATATAGGTAGCATAGGCACAAGTTTGTCATTCCTGAATGTAAGGGAGCAGAAAATGACAAAATACGCTCAGTTAAGCAAACAAAAAATACAGTCTGTAGTTACTTTAAGAAATGAAGGTCAATCTTTAAGACAAATTGCAAGAACTTTGCAAGTGTCTGTAACTGCTGTGGCCAAGACCATCAAATGATTTGAAGAAACTGGCACTCATGAGGACCGAACAAAGTCAGACAGGCCAAGGGTGAACTCAGATCAATCAGAGAACAAGTTCATTCGAGTCACAAGTCTGCGAAACCGGTGATTAACACCCCCTGAAATACAAGCTCAGCTAAATGCTACTAGAAGTACAAATGTTTCACCATCAGTTGTTCAGAGGAGATTGCGTGAAGCTGGCCTAACTGGAAGAATTGCTGCAAAGAAACCATTGTTAAGAGTGCAGAATAAGAGGAAGAGACGTGTCTGGGCCAAAAAACACAGAAATTGGACGTTTGAGGAGCTGAAGTCGGTCTTATGGACCGATGAGTCAAAATTTGGAATATTTGGGTCCAACTGCCTAGTATTTGTAAGACGCCGAGAGGGTGAGTGCATGAGTTCTGCATGTGTGGTTCCCACCGTCAAGCATGGAGGAGGCAGAGTCATGGTCTGGAGTTGCTTTGCTGGTGACAGAGTTTGTGATCTTTACCAAGTCCATGGCAAGCTCAACCAGCATGGCTATCATAGCATACTTCAGAGGCATGCCATTCCATCAGGATTACGGTTAGTTGGGAAGTCCTTCATTCTTCAGCAAGATAATGACCCAAAATACACCTCAAAGTTGTGCAAGAACTATCTGGCGAAGAAGGAAAGTGAAGGACAACTCAATCTAATGACCTGGCCTGCCCAGTCTCCAGACCTCAATCCCATAGAACTTGTATGGGACGAACTGGACAGAAGAGTCAAAGCAAAGCTACCCACAAGTGCCCTACATTTCTGGGAATTGCTGAAGAAGAGCTTGGAAGACATGTCGGTTGATTTCCTGCTGAAACTTGTTAACCGAATGCCTTGTGTTTGTGAGGCTGTTATTAAGGAAAAGGGTGGCTATTTTGAGGAATCCAAGATTCAGAGACAATTTTCAATTTTCTTGAACATTGCTTTGCTCCTCCTTATGTTTTGTTTTGTATATTGTAACATGTGTTTTCATTTTCAAGTATTTACAGAAATGTATACAACTTAAGACATTGTCAATTATGAAAATAACCTAGTTTCCAGCAAGTGTACTCAAACTTTTGACTGGTACTGTATATATATATATATATATATATATATATATATATATATATATATATATATATATATATATATATATATATATATAAACATATACAACACTAATAGACTTCTTATTGAATAAAACACTGAGGGGTAGATGTACTAAAGTGCTGCACCTGTCGTAGTAATCACAAACCAGCTGGAAACAAGTGCAATGGTATTAGTGACTTTTTAGGGAATGCTTTGCAGCAACAGTTTTTCTTTGTGGTTCAACCCTAGATAAATATGTAGTTATGAGCGTTCCTGCATAAATTCGCAAAAAGGGGGTGGATATTGGAATGAGATTCACCAAAGCTGCGACACAATTGCATTTAAACCAAATTAAGCACAAGTACATGCTCGGCAGTCACATAATTCTTGAGCTTCCGTCTGAAAGATGACCTGGAGCCTGTCACCCAGAGAAGTCGTGCTATTACTGCAGTGGTCAAACTATTTTCAACCTTGCATTATCTTGCCTCTGGGTCCTTTCAGAGGACTATGGCAGCTGTTGCTGGCATTTCCCAGTCTGCTTTTTCTCATGCATTGCCAGTTGTGCTTAGTGGTTTGAACACCCAAATACCCATTTTCCCCTAAAAGCAGTGTGTACTTACAAGCCTTGAAAATACATTTCTATGATATTTCTGGTTTCCCCAACATGTTGGGAGCAATAGACAACACACGTGTGACGCTAACCCCTCCAGCTCATTCTGAGCATCTGTATAGGAATAGGAAACACACCTGTTCTATTAATGAGCAGGTGGTTGGTAATTGTGCACAATTTAGCACTGCATCCGACTAACTTAAATAAAAACTGAGTCTACATTTAGCTTATAGGCTGCTCGTGATAATACCAATTAGTGGCATAATGCAAAATGTGTTGCTGGTCCCTTGAAGTTCGTATTAAAGAGAACTGACTTTCCTATAAGTATTGTAGCATGCACAGGGGGTAAGAGTCAGGGCTGGTAAGTGACACAATCTATTTCAGCTCCTGTAAGGAAGCCCGGCTCTTTTGTACAGCGGTTTTGGTGCTATGCTTCCAGTGGGAGGTTCTGGGTTCGCGCCAGACCTCTGCCTGTGAGAAGCCCCTGCTTGCGGGAACCGTGGTTGGCCACAGTATCATAACTTGTCAGTGCAGTACCATGGTCTATTTTGTGTTAATTGTCAAGGCTATATGTGTACAATGCAGCAGTGTGATTTATTTTGTTACCGGTAGCCTACAGCAGTTTAAAGTAAAAAAGAAAGTGCACCAGAGATTTATTTGATTTCACTACTGTACTGTATATGCCAACTGTACAGATTTATATTTTTAACCATAATGTAGCCTACAAAAAACATATATTCATGTTATTTCAGTGCAATGATTTATACATTTAAAATACATTGAGCACAGATGTACAGTATGTGTGCTATTTTATTGTATTTTTTAAACCCGACACGTCCTCATGTCAGACAAATATGTCTGGTTTAGCCAGGGTCTACTGTGTGATTATGAAAAGGTTTTTGATAGAAACAAATATTTTATTTGGGGGTGAAGGTGAGGGCCCCACTATAGAATCTGATGGGAATAAACTGACTTTTATTATATATTAAAAAAAAATGTTGTATAACTCTCGCAATGCTAGAGATCTTGTTAAGATAACACAACAGATCTTTAAGTAGATTGCAGCTCTCTTCATTAACATATTTTCTCTTAGTACATTTGACAAAATGTTTTTCAAAATTAGAGAATCAAACAGATTTGTGAGGATGGAATGCTATGGGTTTGTTGTTGCCAATCATTACAAGCAGATGCTACAGTCAGTTATTTTCCTTTAATTAACATGGAAACGTGACAAGTCAACATGGTAAGAGAACAGAAGGACATAACTAGAAGTCAGAAAAAAAATTAATGGTTCAGGTCTGTGTGATTGGCAAATTAACAATTAATTCACATGTAAAGGAACTTTACAAAAACAACAGCCGCTTGCTGTTTCATAGCAGCTATATGCTGCCAGAAGACAGAGCCTCCACTTTGCTGCACCATATATATATCTGTCATGGTGAGTTGCACCCTGGTAAAAGTATTAGCTCGCCTATGATTTGCTACTTGACCTTGGACAAGCCTCTTGACCTTTTTTTTTTTTTTACTGCAGACCTACCCAGCTATACAATTAGCAATGAACAGTTCTCCAACTTTTCAGCTCTACTGGATCAATTATTTCTGGAAAATAAAAAAGCAGAGCATGGATTGGTAACTTTGGCCCTAGAGGGCCAACAGGTATAATGGAATAATTAACTGCTTTAATATCTGGATGGAGCTTGAATTGCTTCAATTAAACAATTAGGAGCACGGTTGGATCAAAGACCCATCCCTGCCCTTAAGGACAATAAAGGATTGCTTACTGATTAATTGTGTATATTTTGTCTCGTTTTATTTATTGCCAGTACAGTTTATTATTTGCTTTTTTGAACACATGCTAAACAAAAAATTGAACTTGAAAATTAATGATCAAACCATATAGAATTTGGCAGTGAATCTTTAGTCTTTTGCATTACTGTTATAAATGATTGAAATAGATATCAAGTATCAATATGTGTTTGTTTTTTTCTTTCATTTAAAAAAACAAAATTGTTAATTTAAAAAATAAAGTCGTTAATGTAGTCTAATGAAATAGTAAATGTTTTTTTTTAGGTTTTTCTTTATCAAGTTTCACTTTAATATAATTTTATAGAATTGTAAAGTAGGCTAAGCAATAAAAGATTTAAAAAAAAAATGCACAAGCACAGTTAAATCTTTTACCAAAATGTGTACTATATTATTAAATACATGGAAGCCATCCACTTTTCTACCAAGTCAAACAGCCTTTGATCAAGGTAGGTTTTTGTAAAAAAAGCCTTCCTTTAACAAAGACCTCCAAATCTTGTTTTTATCAATGTGATTTCATACACTTTGGTTGCACGGTAGGCTGAGCCTCATTCTTATGTTGCTGCTACGGATGGGAATTGTTGGGTATCATGTCACGCATAACGGTACATTGATTCCCCATGCTGGGCCGTGAACTGATCCCATGGTCACTCTGTGACATTTGCCGTGGAAACAAGGGGCTGGGAAAAAGGTGGGGGCCAATTCATCCTCTGTCTCCTCTTCCTGCTTGGGTCTGTCTCCAACCCAGTCTCTATTCACTTTCTCAGGAGTTATTCATGAGCAGCGCTGAGAAAAAACAACAAAAAGAAAATACCATCCAGATGCAATGTAACTGTTGAAAGCTGTGAATTTACCTGAACATTATAAATATCAGCTTCTTAACCATACTTGTATTCGGATGTCTGCTTCTTACCTTGCTGAGCATAGCTACCAGTACTCCAGACAGTGTTTTATTTTTTTCCTCCTTCATGATAAGATTAAGTGACCAAAACAATTGGTCGTCCATAAAGAAAGTTACAAAATGACACTTGTTACTTATTAATAAGTAAGGAATTGTTTTAAATTCCATGTTTTGTACACCTTTCTTATCAATAATTGTAGCATTATCCTGAAACTTGCCAGAGATAACGAGCACTAATTTTCTGTCCCATTATCATATTTCATTTTACAAACAAAAAATAGTGATCATATTTCTACATTTTTCAGTAGTTTAGGCTCCAGTTCACCCTACTTTATCAGGAAGATGACCTAGTTCTGTTTATTTACATTCACCAAAGTTAGTCTTAGCTGAAGAAACCTTCCTTTCCTTTTGAAACCAGCTTTGCATTATGTCACTCTGTGCAAGATAGGCAGGTGTGGTTACAGCTATGGCCAAATATTTTGCATCACCCTGTAGAATGAACTAATTTTGCTTCATAAAGTCAAATGAAACCTGCTGAATAATGTTACGTTAACATATTGAATTACATGCCTCTTTGTAGTTTTCCATAGCAGTAGTTTGAAAAGTGAAAGCTATTACAGTAAGTGCCCTATTCACAAATGTTAACTCATGAGACATAGACAGTTTAGTATTATTATTCCCTTCAAATATCTGGCACTGTCCAGATAAACTATAAGCAACACTGACAAGTACAATTATTATTATTATTATTATTATTATTATTATTATTATTATTATTCATCGACCGACACTATCGCTTAAATAAATAACTTCAGATAAATACATTAATTGCTAACTTGCTGGACTAAATTAGCCTGACTGACTAGAGAACAGTATTGTGGCACCATTTCATCCGTCCCTCTACTTGTAAAGACTGTAGTGACATTTTAGATGATAAATACAGCAGGGATTTGGGGCGATATCCTCCAAGTTTTATCTGCTTCGTCAGGAACTCTACATTTCATCCATCCCTCTTTCTGGATCTCCAAGTTAACATTTTTTTTAAATGTCAATAGGAGTGAATTTCATGGCTGTCACTGCCATCTTTTTATCCTGTCTACTTGTGTTATTGACAGAGACATAAGCCCAAAGGATTATCTGTAGGCTGATGTAAGCTTTTTTGTATTGTGTAATTCACACAATCAAAGAAGACTGAACAGATCTCTCAAATCCCAATGTGCAGAAAAGTGGAAATGCATGTTTCGGAACATTGATTTGTAACTAAATTTCATTCATTTTTATTCATGAAAAATGCCAAATAACAAAATCTCTGATAATTGAATGTAATTATTTTCTGACCAAAAATTACCCAAACCATCAATTATCTTTATCACAGTCATTGTTTATTTTAGTATTTGGTACTTATTGGAAAAGCTGCTATGTAACTAAGTTCCATATTTTTAACACCACAGATTGGATTATTTGGCAAAACTCCAGTTGCACTGTCCTCTTGTTCTAGTGAAACCTGCCAATGCGCTCTTTTTGTTCAGCAGAAAAGCCTTAAGGGACACGTAACTAACCCCAATCAGCTAGAATATATACAAGAAACAAGCTGAAAAAAAACATATGCTGTGGAAGCAGGTTGCTGTGACACTAAAGTAGGCTTAGCTACACTGCGGTAGGAGCTTGTGAAGAGCTCATTTTATAAACAGTATTTGATTAGAATATCAGAGCCTTAAAAAGGGAGACTCCCCTGTGCCTTGAGATGACCAGGAGGGGAGGCCCCCACAGATTCCCCTGAGAAGAAGCGCCACTCTCTCGGCGGGGTGAATGAGCCTGGGCTAAGTCCCTGATTCACAGCTCTTTAGTCAAGCGGCCTCCAGCCCCTGGCCTTGGGAACCTACTGGCGGTAGTTTGCAAGTGTATGTGCTTGGCTAGGAGCCTGCAGCTCCCATTGTCCCCACCAGGCAGGGGATCTGATCGGGAAGCCGGAGCGTGTCATCCCTGATTGCTGGGGGTTCCAAGCTGCAACATGATGGGCAACGTTTCAGACAATATCCAACATGAACATTCAAAGCACAGGCTATTCTTCTTCAAGACACTAGGGCTGATTCCACATGCTGTTTACCAGACCTTATTGCTGTGGCAACAAGGAGCACAGAATATGGATTTCAAATGGGAGCAGCCAAAAGAAATGTAAAACTTTCTAAAGCTTTCTGGGGGAACAAGATCTGAGTGTGTTGCTGAATCAGTGTTTATGGAACTTAACTCTTTCCAAACAAACCATGTATGTTACAACAACATTTTGTGGTTTGTTACCAACTGTAGACCAGGCTGAACCCACTGGAGGTTGTATTGAATACACACTGACTACTGCTTTATATACATAGGGACTGCTGCTTTCTAACTTTGTAGTCAGTTAAATTAAGAAAAAAAAAAAAAAAACAGTCGCACAAGTCTAGCTAGTTAGGAGTACACATAAAAATATTGACCCGTCCTGCAAGCGGTTTTTGAATAGCTAATGCTCTGAACCATCCATCCATATTTTAGTTCCAAAAAAATCAAAAGAACATGTCCCTCTGTGCAATGACTAGCTCTACCTGTACCTTGTTATAAGTGACTCATCACTGTCCAAAGGAGGAATTGATTTCTGTTGAGCCAAATGCCATTGGGAATCAAAATGTAAATTAGAATGTCAGCACACTTGGATACAATGTAATTTTCAATGTACAGTAATAAATAAATATGAGTGACCAACTTTGCAGTTTGATTATGTAGTTTAAATTAAAATGGTCTTATGTATTCTCATTGGCTTTAATAGGATTTTAATTATTTTAGCGAATTTGTTTTACTGGCTAACAAATCATTCTCTACACCATTTTTGTTTATTTGCAAATAGGAAATGAGTTACAACATGTTACTTACACGTACAGACAGTCATTTAGTAGAATGTTGGTATGTTTGGGACTGCAGATGGTGGCATTTGGTGTCTGAATACAAGGGTGGTCTTAATATCGACGGGAATATACAGGAGCAAATCAGAACTGTAAAAAAAGTGGCCTTAATTGTGAAGTGGTCTTAAAGTAAGGTTTTACTATATGTACCTGATTTAAATAAAAGGCCTTGACCATTAATCAATTTTTGTCCTGTCACCAGCAGTAAGCAAACTTAGTATAGCAAAGATGCACTTGCTCTGAATATAACAAAGAGGCACGTAGAATTTACTTCAGCCTGTGGAGTCTCTCCAGTGATTATTGGACACTGTGGTAAAGACCCATTTTTTTTGAGAGTTAGAGGTATGGGCTACATATTGCAGATCAGTATTCTGGAAACAATATTGAAGTGCGAGTGGTTTAACTGTGTCAGGAGATGAGCTGGACAATGTTTTTAATTGAAATGGTTCCGACACACCTGCATACATGTTCTCTCATACACTTTATTTATTTGTTGCAAATGAGAACATTGATAATGCAAATATTGTAGCAAATGCAGTAAATAGAGGATACTCCATAAACATAGAGTATTGTAGTCATTCCAAGGATGAGGATGGTCGAATACATACTATTCGTTCATAAATACGTTAAATACAAAGTTATACGAGACTCAATCTCTCAGCACTTGTTGCATAGACTCCATTACGCAGTTAACAGGGTTGTGCTTGTATAATTAACAATACAATTTACCTCAAAATAAATTAATGGTACTTTTACAAAAACCTGCTCTTTGTAGCACCTCCTGGGCCTTGGTGTACTTATCACTGATTTATTTTACCTTTGTTTTTCAGTACTCTTGTGAATTTATTGAAAAACAAACTACTTCTCACGCTGACTCATATTTGCTGGCAAACCTTGTGCGACTTGAGGGAGTCATGATGTTTGATGCTGCCATCTAGTGGGAACCTGAGGGAGTTCAGGCAGTTATAAAGTAAAAGTGCAAAACCAGAAACTTACAACAATAGTTCCCCCTGAGTGTATCCCACTTTGCATATCACCATCTGCCATACAAGTTCTCTCTGAATACAAGTTCTCTCAGCCTCAACCGGAGAGTGTAGGCAGGATGCATTAATCACAGCTGCTGCATGGACAAGCATAATAAAACTGCAACATTAAATTATGGATTCAGCAGTTTATGCAATGAATAAAACAAACTAACAGACCAAATTAACTTGCATCCCACTCAGGAGAAAAATGGATTTAATTGCGCTGATCAAGATAAGTTTTGCAGCATATTAAAATTGACAATTTTGCAGTTTGACATTATTAGAATTTCTACATTGTTTATTTAAAATATATTTTAAGCACATTTACATTAACATTTAACATCTTGACAGTAGCTTGCAGACTAAAATCCTTGGTACTGCTGTAATTCTCAGTAGAGTATATTGTCTGCATAGAAATGAACTTAATGTGTTACTATAAATCTGAGTTATACAGCAAGACATCTTCTGGTAAGAATATTGTAATATTAACTTCGAAGATGCTTCTACTTTTTATAGTTTTAAATGTAAAGCCCTAGCCCAGGTTTACAGTATAAAAATATAACATTTACATGTGTAGTAACAACAATCGCTTAAAATTTATAGTAAAAAAAATATATATATATATATATATTCATTTTAAACATTACAGTTTCTTGAACCAACAAGACCAGTTGAAAAGCAACAAAAGATCAACTATTCCATGCAGATTTGAGGTAAAATAAATATTGGTAAAAAGTATCAAGTATCAAATGCCTACTTATTTAGCATCCTCTTTTACCAGGATGCTAATTAAAAAAAATTCTCCAGTCATCGTATTGACGGCTAGAGTAAGCGATGGCCTTTTTAGGCATTTAAATAGTACTACTACTACTACTGTGTAAGATCACTGGGGAAGGTCTCTTTGACTGCGGAGCCATGTTCATGGCCCTGGTCCGTTCCCGGGTTAATTTGGAACACGCCCACGCGGAGTCTTCTGGCGATATGTTGGCCTTGTCGACCAGTGGGCTCTGGGTGACGTGCTCTGTACCACCCCCCCCCCCTTTTGTTTTGAATATTTAATTTGCAGACTTTTTGACCGTTTTTTTCAGCTAAATTAGTTAAAAGCCCATCCATTTAGCATCCTCAAACTGAGGATGCTAATTTGAATTCTTCTATCCAGCTGTCATTTGAGGGCTGGAGTAGTCCTCTACGTTGGGCGGTCCTAACTTGGGCTTTTAAATAGGACTACGGGGCAATTCGCACTTTTCAGGAGCTCCTGCCTCTCCCTCTTAAAATCACTACTGTGTAAGATCTTACGAGGATGCTAATTAGAATTTTTTTCTCCAGTCGTCGCACTGACGGCTGGAGTTGACGTCCTTTTTAGGTATTTAAATAGGATTACTACTACTACTGCTACTGTGTAAGATCACTGGGAGGGCCTCTTTGACTGTGGAGCCATGTTCAGGGCCCTCTGGTCTGCTCCCAGGTTTCTTTGGAGCGCGCCCACGCGGAGTCCGCTGGTGACACGTCAGCCTTTATTGACCAGTGTGCTCTGGGTGGCATGCTCTGTACCACCACCCCACCCCCTGTTTTGACCATTTAATTTACAGACCTTCTCCCTGGATTTTGCATTTAATTAGTTAAATGTCTGCCTATTTGAATTTTAATTTTTTTCTCCAGCTGTCAATTGACGCCTGGAGTAGTCTAGTCTATTTTTAAACATTTAAATAGGACTACTACTACAATAATAATAATAATAATAATAATAATAATAATAATAATAATAATAATAATAATAATATACACCTATTCTATTCTGTGGGCTTACGTTAAATCTCCTTGAAAAATATCTCTCTTAACATATTTCTTAATGTACCCACCTACAAACATGTATACAGACTGATGGTGTTTCACTTTTATAACAAATGTGAAATTGTTGGCACCATGAGAAAGAAAACAGTTACTTCAAGTGTGTTAAATGTTTACTCTTTCATTTATTATTTCCACCCCCTTGAATAAAGGCCAGGGGTGAAGCACAAAACCCTGGACTGTTGGAAGCCCCATCAGTCTCTCCACACTTCTGCTGTCACCGCCTTTGTAACAAGAACATTATTCAAGCTGCAGGCTCCAGGCTCCCAGGTAACTGGAGCCAGCAGGAAACTCAGCTTGATATAAAATATGCTGTTCATCATTTGTTTTATTTCCATGGGAAGAAACGGCCGTACCTTACTTTCATCTCACTTTCACTGACATAATTCAGTAGTAGGTGATGGTTTTATGGGGAAACACTATCAAGCAAATATATTTGACTTACCGAATACCTCATCATGAACGGTCGTATAAATTACTTTGCGGACAATGACTGTTAAAGTATTTAGTACCAATAAAGAATCTTTTTATTTTTTAAAATATTTTCTTTATTTTTATTATTTTGTTTGTACTCATATTTTTTGTAACTTCATAATTGCTGGCCTCTGTCTTTTTTAAGCATACATATATGTACATGCACTGTGTGTTTCAGACAGTGATCTTTGATTGAAAAATAAAATACTCAAAAACTAAATTAAGTTCAGTACTTCAGGATTTTAACAGCTTCCTTAGATGAAGTATTTACCTTTTAATTTAGGCCCTTCTGTAAAGGAGCTTTCTAGAAAATGTTCCAATAGATAATAATGATTAAAGCAATTCCCCTTTTGTTTGTTTTTGTATCAGTTTAATACACATTTCATTTAAAACTTTATATATTGTAGGTTTCCCTTTCTAAAAGTTTAAATATTTCTTATATCATCATTATGCAAAACATTCAAAATGAGTTTACTATTTGAAAAGTATTTTATCAACTTGATTTGTAAAACCTGCACCTGCCATTAGAAAGATATACAATGGAATAAACAAAGTAAAACAGATGTAATTTTTTTTCTAAAGGCACCATGCTGTAATTAAACTCTTGTAATTAGCTTTGTTTTCTCACATCAAGTAGCACTCTGATTAAAAATAAAAACAAGAATGTGTTTAGCAAAATACAGTGGCAAGATACACAACCTTGAATGTTCATTTACATTTGAAAGAAAATATATTCAAGGATTTGTTTTTGCTGGGTACTAATGAATTGCAATATACAAAAAGTTCCAAGCCACTCTTCAACCTCAAGTTCAGTATGACTACAGATTACATAATGTGAAGGTAAATAATAGTAATACAAAATAAAAAAAGATATTTATTTACCCCTTAGAACACAAAAACCCTTCATGTGGGCTTTGGTAAATAATTAAACACAGTATTGAGGTGGTTAACTCATCGTCCAATTGTTCTGATTGGAGTGACATTTTAACCTCTTGTTAGGCAGAATGAGTTAGTGGCTCCAGCCAGGTCCAGAGAATGGAGTGGGCTGCTGAAAAGACTGACACCCTTTGACCCGCAGTCATCACTTTGGCCATCAGGTCAACAGTTGCTTCACAGAACATAGCCGATTGTCTTTTCTCTGGGTGTCAGGGAGTGCTTGAAACATTATTCTGGGATAATTAAGAAATGAATATGGGTCAATGCGAACAAATAAATCAAACTGATCGTATAAACACTGAGAGTGAATGCCCTGATTGAGCAAAAACAAGGAACTCTGCCATGCTTGTTACCGCCGTGCTTGATGTTCATTGAGTTTCTTAACATTACATCCAGAAGCAGCAAGTGGGAAAGCTTTGTGAGGGATCAAAAGCTGAGCAAAGAGACATGGGCTTTAATTGTTCAGCTTTATTTTTAAGATAAAGGCATGCAGTGTATCAATTTAGCTGGCATTTAATAGAGAACAAAAACAGAATGTGCTAACAGAATGCTAATTGGGTTGGGAGATGTTGTCAACGCTAGAATCGAATTTAGGAAACAAAGCCCAAAATAAAGTGTACACAGGTATTACGATTATGCCCACGTTGCTCAGAATATATGCAAAATAACTTAATTCTATAAAAAAATAAATACAATAGAATAATGATAATACTGTACAATATTGCAATAGTTTACCAGAACTGATTCCACACTTTGTATTAATGTAGTTACTGGTATATACATTTGAAATTACTTTATTCCTCTTTGAAGACTTGAAAGGTGCATTATCCCATAGATACCATTTACAGTTAGAAGTTCAATTAACTATGCTGTGCCGTCCTGCTTTACAGAAATTTTGGGACACGTGAACAACAAAAAGATCAGTCTTTCCTCTGATATTGACTGTCTGTCCAGTACATGGTGCATTGGGAGACTCTAAAAACGTTTCAAAGACAAGAAAACTTTTTAGAAATGAAATGTTTACCTAAACAATGATAACGGGGGGGCTGAAGAAAGAGCGCTGAAGCTAATTAAGGATAGGAAATACTTTTTAAAATGTGGTAACTATATGTTTTAAATGGCGTGTATGGTATGTATTATAGTTATTCTAATTAGTAGTAAATGTTTACATGTGTATAAACTCCAAACATTTACAGTCTTATTACTTAATTGTTGCCAGACCCATATAGGATATTCGGACTGTGGTGCCACCTGTAGTTCATAAACACAAACACCTACCTCACCTTAGAACACCTTTACAAACCCACCGATAAAAACAGCAGATCAAAATGATGTCCAGCTTTCAAATGGTTTTGATTTATTAGGAGGAAGAAAACATTTAATTAGATTCAAGAATGAAAAAAAACATCTAACTAATTTATTATGAATGTAATAATCCAGCAAAACCCATCGACATTTTTTTAAACTATTATTATTATTATTATTATTATTATTATTATTAGTAGTCGTAGTAGTAGTGAACCAGATAAGTACTGAACAAACACTCAACCTGACATGCTGCCTGTTGTTGCTCAGTGCTAAGACAACATGAATCTGAGAGTAAAGACAAAAGACTTATTTTAGAAATATACGTGGGAAACGTATCCATACAAGACACTTATTTCGAAAGGTGTAATGGATAATGACAGGAGATGAAGGGAGACCCTATACCATGTCAAATCAACTTCTTTTGCCAGAGGTCAGGACATTCTGTCTGGATCCACTACAGTGTTTTCTTCAGAGGTTTTTACTATTCATTCACACAATGTAACTGTCAGTCTTAACCACGGTCCCTGCTTCCACTGGCTCCACAACTCACAGGGTAACACAATATTTCACAGCACTAAACAATTGCCTGTCTGCGAAGGAAAACCATATGGTTACTATGGAGGGCAATATTGACACACATCACTAATTATTCATAAGAAAAATGAATATTTTATCTCTGCTTTGTAACATATTTCCATATCCTATTTTATTCACATCATAAAGGAAGAACCAGCCATGAATTTAATTTCTGCCAAAGCAATACAAGTTATGATATCATGTTACATTTTTTTCTTTATTTGTATTTGTTGTAATGCTTCTTTAGATTTGTCTCAAGGTTTCAAGGTTGGCTATTTGTTTAAAAAAAAAAAAAAAATTCCGGTTAGTTTCCAGGTCTAGTATTAATGGGATTTGCATGCTCTTTTTAAATATTATTATTAATGATTGCTAAAACTAAAGAGAGACTTACTCCAGATAAAGGAAATTAGTGCAAATCTCCTTTTAAAGTTCATATTCTTTAACACTTGCCACAACATTAAATCAAAGTCATAATTTCCCTTGCTTTCTTATTTCATATGTTGCTTTTCCTGTTCTTTGCAATGCTGTTTAGAGATTGTTAGTTTTCAAGGTTGGCTGTTTTTTTATAAAATAACTTTTACAAATCATTTAAAAAGGTCCCCACTAACCATTTTACCTCTCCTGATTTGGCATGATTTTTGCACACAAAATGTGAGTTTTAAGTCAATATGACAAATGTAGCAAAATTCTTTATATAACAGGATAATATTTACAAATGCTGTCTTCTACCTTATACTTTAGGTACACGACGTTGAGCCGTAAAGTTCTTTACTATAAAATGTGTTCCGTATACACAGAAAATTAAATAAATACAATACAAATTGTCAAAAATTACAGAGATAATATACATGTTGGTGCATATAAAATAATATTAATTAAAATTAAAATTAAAAAGATAATCAAAACTTATACACACATAAAACCAAAACCAGTTATTACCATTTACAGTCTTTTAAGTACAAGACTGAGATTCACATCCAGTCTTTCCGAGAGATATGTTAGGTGGTTTAATCAACATGTAAGGCAAATAATGGGGGAAAAAACCTTGAAATTTGCTCCACTGTTTAAAAGGAAGGCCGGTTTCATATATTTTTTCAAGGTTCATGGAGAAAGAGGTAGACATCCTTTCATGTTAGAAATACTTCTCACATGTAGGAATTCAAAATTCCCACTTGCTTCAGCTTTCATGTAGCTTAGAAGAATACTTTTTTTTTTCTAAGCTAAATAAATTTAACTGAGCATTTCTGAAAAGAATTAAGCTGGGGATCAGTGGTGAGACCCAATAAGCTGTACATTTAAATGAAGACTTGAAATCAATTACAGTAACTGATACTGCAGATGTATAGATTCGACATACAGCAACTAAACCTCTTCCCCTGCTCCATGTTGATGCTCATCTCTCAGAGGCTTGAATAGGCCACTGCCTGCCTCAGATCCTTGGATCTTTTGCCATCTGCGTGAAGGCTTTAAGAGGCAGGATAATTGAGCAAAAGTTTTGACTTATTGTATTATGCGAATCCTGACAGTAAACTACAAATATCTCATCATTGTTATCAGACCTGTATTCTTTTCTATGTTTAGTAATGATCATAGTGTGTTAACAGGCACATCATCGCAATTGTAGAAAAGTCCAACAGTCGAGATCGCTGTTCCAGGTATCTGTAAAACAGGTGACCACAGTCATTCCAGGATCTCAAGGGTTAACTCGCTGGAACTCATTTACACATTCAAGTGTGTATTGTTTATTGTGGAGTTTTACATACCAGCCTTCAGTGATACCTCAAACATGTTTGAGCATTTGATGCTTTTCGTATCCATTATTCTCGGAGGTGTTGGAACACATTCTTACGCAGTGGAAAGAGTTATTCTCTGGGCGTGACATTGAACTGGACATGTCATGGTCTGGTTTATGTGATTCATAGGAAGCTCTAGTCAGGCCTACCTCCCCCCGGTCTGGACTAGACTTTCAAATGACACCTACAATACAGGCAAGGAACTTGTAATGTCTTGCATTGACCCTTTTGTGACAGTGGGTTGGCACATTTATTTTTAGCTCAACCTGACAGGATGGGATTTTAAATAGAGATATAGGAAGCTTCAAAATCGCTATTACACACCACATGGGGCCAACAGGATTAGCAGTGGGCCTCCATGGTGCCAAGCAGACATTTCGTGTTTATCCACTGCTGCACAGCTTTTCCAAGCATCTGACCCCATGGAGTAAAGCAAGCTGGATGATCAGGCTTGTGGGCGTTGATGGGCCTTTGAGTGTAGTTGTGTTATTTTCTATGACTAGGGGACACGCTGGTGTAAACACACTAATAACAAATGTCACAGGCTTAAACAACTCTTTTCAAAAGAGCAGAAACAGGGTAAAACGAAAACAAGTGACATTTAAAAATTGTAAATTGGAATCTACTGGAATAATTTTGTCTGAATTTAATTTAAGAGTATTGTAGCTAAACTCTCTTTGCTTTTAATAGTATATATTGATATTACATATGCTGACTTCTCTTTATGTGTTCATAACCACATTCAACAGTAGCTTGCTTTTATTTAGTGTTAAGTTCATTGCTGTTCTTTAAAAAAATGTCAGTGTTTATTATAATATGGTGGTAAAACGAGAGAGTTTATGTGTACTCGTTCCCATTTCAGGCAGCAAATGACAGTAAACAGGCGTGGCAGTATAACAAGAATCAAATCTTTTATTTGTCATCGGTTAGTGGTACTTGAGTGGTGGTATAGCAGATGGCAAAAGAATGAGCTGTGTATATATATTTCTTATATGTAGTAGATGTCATATTTGAAGGGGTACTGCCATTTTATAATAACTGGATCTGAGACAGTCGTGAAACGGATAATTACACTATGTAACACAATTTTTGTTCCTGGGTAGTAAGTGTTATTTCCTAATTGCTTATGCCTTAAAAGTATAGAAAATGGCTATTATTCCCCACAAACTTTGCTTTTGTGACCAGGACAGTGATATTTCAAAATATCACTATTTCCAATGGGAAAACGGGCAAATGTGTGTCTTTTCGTTCACATAAAGTCAGAAAACAACAACATATGAATTCAAGTTAACATGTATTTATACTAAAGTAATACAAAAATGACTACAAAAGATTTAGAAGTGATTATTTACAGTATAATCGTAAATCTCGAAAAACTACTCACTTCTAAATCTTTTGTAGTCATTTTTGTATTACTTTAGTATAAATACATGTTAATTTGGATTCATATGTTGTGGACACTGAAGGTACAAATGTCAAACTCTTAATGGAACCATACAGCATGAACACAAAACTGTCAAAAGCAAATCAAATCCATTGTTGAAGGTTTTTTTCAGGGTTGTAAATTCACACATTTGAAACAAGCACCAACTTCTTTCACATTTACAATAAAACATTTACATAAGCCCTTATGTTGCTGCTCAAACATATCATATACAATACTTTTCTACATGAATAATAACTTGCTGGCTCATATTTCCTGACATATATTTTGCAGGTATCAAGAGCCGCAGTAAGCAAGTACCCCCAACAGACAGATTACGTCAAACTGCTAGACTGCTTGCCTGATTGACACTCTCTACCTCAATGACTTTACCTCAATGATGTGAAGCCCTGTTTCTGTCACACATGATAAAAGTTATACTAAACACATCAGGAAATTGACTGATTTTGATCGGACAGCTTAACTCCAGTCCTGTGTTCACAGTCCTTGGCCCACATGCTAACATTTGCCCTACGCATATATCTTTTATACCCCTTAAAACAACAGCCTTTGTTTCTAATGTTAATATCCTTGAAGCTAAGAATTCTTTAGTGCCCACTGTGTACCTCACAGAAAACAAAGTTTGGCCAGCCAGTCAGCCCTCCAGATGTGATGCCTGTGTCTTGTTCCTGATTGTATTTGCAGCAGCACTCCCCATCTGTCTGCATAAAATGTGTCGTATTGCATCCTATCTGCTCAGACGGTGCACCATGGTACAGCTCTATAAATATTGAAATTCATGTGCATGAAGCAGCAGATTTTTATTATTACTCAGAGAGACATTAGGGTCTCAACCTTTGGCAGCGAAGAACATGGCTGGTAAATCTTATCGCTCTCTTTAACATTTGTCTGGATCTTCTGAGCAACTTTTTGGCAGAGATTTCATGGTTCTTCAATCCCAGGTAAAATGGAGTAGATCCCCTCATGGATCATATTTAGTGTGAATGTCACCCTGCTCGCAATGCTGCATTTGGGATGTGGACTTTTAAGCCCTATGCTGCCTTAAACCATATGCTAATGTTTTTATATTCTGAAAAGATTAGACCAGGGACTAATAAAGTTTTCAAAACTACAAATAATATCCACCCATTCCGGAATAAAAGGCATCCCTTCTGTCGAGGTATTAAAGCTTTAAGTGAGAGTCATTTCTGTTTTGGCATGGAACTAAACACTGCACTAACCAGTCTTATTTATATTTCATGTGTTAATCTGTGCACATTCTTTAACTAGGTGGTAAACATCCCCATTAATTCTTGAAAAGGCTTTTTTCCGCATTATGCAGAGGCTAGATAAGCATATATAAGGCTAAACCTTACAACCTCTTATCGTCCTCAGAATGGTTCTACTTACTGAAAATACCAACATGGACTTGCAACAAATAGCAAAGTGGTCCTGATATGATAGCATTCAGGTACTGATATGGTATGGTATTATAGTGTGGTACTGCTGAAGATTACCACTGTATATTCAAGCAATAAATCACAAAACGGTGTGTGTTGTATCAGGATAATGGAATTGCTCAGGTATGTTACAAGGAAATAATGGAACTCCTGAGTCAATAAAGCCAGAGACTGGAGGTTGAGGAACATACAATAGCAATGCCATTATCACTAATACACTACCACATTAAAAACGTAATGTTGTACGGTTGATGTCATGAATTGGGTTTCTCTGTGATGTGCCGTGGAATACAGGTGGTGAAACATGCCCTCTGATTTGCTGAAATGTCTTCAGCATTCCATAATTTGGGATATCTCCACACCTGGAATTTTTCAGAGTTACTTTACATATATTAAAATTGGGATAACACCGGTAAAAAAACAGTTTTTAATTGAAACATTGGTAAAAAACGGTTGAAAAAAATCTCAGCATACACATGTTACATGTGGAAAATGATGTATAGCTTAGCAGTTCTGGTTTCTGATTAAGTCTAATGTCCCTGGCATGTATGATGATACACAATCTGTGCAAGTCGAAGCCACATTTTCCAAACTTTTGGACAATCTCTGTGCTGACGGAAATTGTATCTACAGAACGGAAATAGTATCTACAGAAGGTAGGTACCTGACATCAGCACAAACCAAGCCAGGTTTATTCACCTTGACATCATAAAAAGAAAAGAACATTGACAGAACTGGACGGTGTAAGTCATCGGGAGACTAATCAAAATCACACTGGACATTTCCATCAATGCGTACCAACTAAAGCATCATCATTTTCTGTCAAATATTTATGATTAAGATAGTTGGCGTTAGGCAGTGTTTTAGCTGATGGACAGTACAGTCACACAAAGTCACCAATACATACCTCTCGCAATAAACAGTTGCTGTCCAACAAAGCACAGCGCTCTGACAAATTCATTAACACAGTCATTCTGTGCTTTTCTTTTATTAAAGCCTGTGTAAAAGCCACATAAATAGATTGCTTGTCTCTCAGTTCACTTTATTGTTTTAGTTTAATGCGTCACAAATTTTTCAGTATGCTCTTTTATTGTCAGCGTGAACACGTACCTCAGTGCAGCAGTATTTGCAATTCAATGCATCCTCTGTCTCATCTTACCCACTTCTGCTATTTTTGCTTTTTGTACACTTTGAAACATTCAGTTTTCTTTTGACTATTCATAAACTGATTTACATTTTCTCCCCATTCCTGATCCACTATATTATGTTTTCTTGTAAGTATTTTTAGTAGTTCATATGCCCAACAATTGCCACAATAATCAGATGATAATGTGTTTGTGAAGTAACAGAAAACCACGTTTGAATGTTATTTGATCCTCTGACGTCTAAACATCTGTTGTATACTAGGATACAATGTAGGGCTGCTTATTACATGTCATTGTCAAAGTAAAACAGCATTTTAATCAAAACATTGTGTATTTCTTAGAAAACAGTACTGGGAAAAGATAAGCTGTGTATGGTTTTATATGTATGGTTTTATACTGAAGTAACATTTCAGAATTTAATGTTAAAATACAAATAACCTAATTAATTTGCAGAGTCCGTGTGATACCTCGAAAAAAAAATGCACTGAGCCGACTGAACCTTGTAGAACACACGTATGGCTGTACCAGTAACATTGTAGTTAAAATGGAAGGCTGTTTTTTAATACCTACCCCATTAGCATTAAAGATTTTACAATATTTATACTCATGACTTCAAGGTAATGTATTTAACCCCATGAAAATGCAGTTTACTCTCTGTGTTAAAATTACAGGGTAAGTTACTCCCAGATTCTAATCTTATCTGGAGCACTGGTTACACCTCAGCTAATCACTGTCACTGAACCGCACCCTTCTTCTGATAACATTTCTTTCTTCCCTTTTTTATAGGGTGTGGCCAGTGGTAATTGACATTCCACATATATAATTAATCCATATAATTCCATATAATGAATTACTTAATTAAAGCAATTAAACAAACCAATTAAACCATGTGGCTGTGCAAAGGTGGTCATCTTGGCCCTAGGCCATTCCTCCATACCAAGACTAGATGACCGCCAGCCATCAAATACCTGTTTCTAAGTGTGCATGGTCTCTGTCCTTTCACACCATCCCATGCTGAAGATTGGATAACTCACAAAATACTATACTTACATGTTTTCAACCAAAGGCAGCAATTGATATTTAACTATGTTGGTATTAGACAGCTTGGGATTTCAGGCAGCATCCAATATTGAGTGCATGCTTCTTGTGATGCCTATTTTTTAAATTTAGTTTTGATGCAAATCCTCTGAGACAAACACTTATTTCATTCTCAAGAGTGGCTGTGTCTGATGGTTCTGCTAAGATTTCTTTAGTGTTAAAAACAGGTAATAAAAAAGCATCCTAACAGTATTTTTTCAAACGTTTCTGTAAGGGTAAGAAAGTCACTTCAGTGTTCAGCACGGAGAATCTGCTATGAATGAATGGCAGTGAATGAATGATGATGATTGCGATTTCAATTGCAATTATTTATGACTGTGGAGGATGCTCAGGGCCCGATGACTGTGGAGGACACGCAGGGCCCGAGTGAAAGATAAATTTGGCCGGAGGTCTCGTCCGTGAGTGCCTTACAGCTACCTGCGCGAGGCCAGCTGGAAATACATGAACAGTTACATGCATCCCAGTGTCGTAGATAGGAAGTGGCTATGGGCCACCTCCCCCAAAAAGTCAAGGCTGCCAAACCATGAATGGAGAATAATAATAAATAATTAACACACCCCACAATAGCGAGATAAAATTGGCTGGAGGGAGGAAGGAAACCTCAGGAAATCCAGCCCTTCCTCCAGGCAGCCCTTCCTCCAGGCTCTAAGCAGTCAACTCCTGTTTCGGCTTCCCAGCTCTTGACTGAGCAGCCGAAACAAAAAGAAGCGACACGGAACAATAACACACAGAGCTTTTATGCGCTTGCTGATGACATTTTCGTTAGGGGTGGATTCTCCTTCCAGAAAAGCAACCAAGTTTACAATTTTGTGTTCCAGTGCTAATAAGCCTAAAATTGGATGACCCCCATCAAAAATATAATTTTACATCTCAGCTATTATATTTCATGCAAGTATTTTTAATCAAATAACTGATCAATAAAGCAATTGATTTTATAGTATATATTGAACTACACCACTACTACCGGTATTGTTGTGGTGCAGCACTTGAAAAGAGTCCTTTCCTTAATATGCAACCTCACTGTATGCAGAAGTTGGCTAGGAAACAAAAAATAAAGAAGGGGTACTCTTTCTGCTGCACCCTGAAGCTGCTGGTAAGCTCTCTGCTTAATGAATCTGTAAGTAATTAGGTGAAACAAACATACATTGGACAGGGCAGAATCAATTTAAGGTTTTACTTCATTACTTTTAATAGGAATACCACTTTAATCTTCTCATCTGAGGTTTTAGATTGAGAGTGATTTCTATGGTGATACTGTCCATTAATGTGCTGACTGAGTTCCTTTTAGTTGTAGGCTAATGTTAACAAGTTTATATTTTAAGCAAATATGGCAGACACACAGCTCAACTTATAAAAATTATATAGAAAGGCTGATTCCTAAGATTATCTGTAATATTATTGTGAATAGACAAGCTGATTCTTCTTATGAATGGATTTTCACTGGGAGCGCAGGATGAATCAAACAGCTTGGACGGCACTGGTTCATGTCCAGGCTGTGCTGTGGACTCCGAATGGGGTGGGGCTGGGGGGATGGTGGTCACATTGGCTCTGACTCTCCCAAGGAGTGGGGATGGGAAACAAGCAGGGCACCTTCTCCTCATTGTGCAACAGCGAACCGAACCCTCACACATCCTGTGTGAAGACTTGCTGCAGTGAGGAGAAAAAACATAACTGGACATTCCAAAATGGAGGAAATAAACAAAAATAATAATTGGTTTAAAAAAAAAAAAAAAAGAAAAGATTTAGCAACCTACTTTTGAAGCCAGTTAAGCCCTGAACTATGTCCAACATGGAAACTGTACTTTTAATACAATAGTAATAACTTTGCAACAATAAGCTGTGCTATAGCTCAAACAGTTCCCTGGGTTCCCAATCAGTGTTGTTATTTAAATAATCAGGCTTTTAAATGCGACACTCCAAAATCATTTGTACCAGATTATCGCACTTGCTTAAGCCTGACAGACGCTGGGTCCAGCTGACAGAAAAAAAGTTTATAGCCGTCTTGGATCGGGGGTCCTCACACTCTCCACAATGTTGGCCACCATGGCCTTTTTTAATGAGTCACGAATTGCCTGTTTATCTTCTGCTCCCTGCTGTTTTGTCATTTTCTCTTCCAGAACAATCCTAGAAACACATGCTGCCACAGACGCCGAAGCAATGTGTGTAGACACTTGGAGCCAAATTATTATAAAGAACTATATTTGTTCTTATATATTAAAAAGATAGAGGCATTACACATACCATTATAAAATGACATCTCAGATGTTCACTGTGACATGCTCAGTATGGCCTAGCCAAGAAAGCTGGGCAAGTTAGAAGCTTTTACAAACATATAAATGGCTCTATAACTGGTATGCTTTGTTGTTCATGTTTTGGCGCTGTTTAAACGGTGCTAAACACAGTTTAATGGTGCTACATTATGACAACACAGAACAATAAAATGGGCAAAAGCCTTGAAAAAATACCAGGTGGCCTTACATGGATTTTTGTTCCTATTAAAATAACAGCTTTTCCACTAAAAAAAAGTTAGTGAAATATCTTATTATCAAAAATGTTAACTGCCAAAATTCACAGTTTTACTTACACAGGCTGACAGCCATGACTTTGATGTCAATAGCTTGGTTCAAATATATATATATTGTTGTAACAGACCTCATTGCAACATGTTTACTTAAATATTCACATCTAGACAATAAATGTTTCTTCGTGACTTTGTATCAGCAATGCTTTGGCAAATATTAAAACCCTTAACTTTAAAGATCATGCTTATGTAAAATGTACACAGGGATTTAATGTCTGCTTGAGGCTACTAATTACACTTGTACTGTAGCTCTTTTACCTGTCTTTCAATAAGTCCATCAAATCACTGACAACCTCAATCTTTCTTCAAGTAAGTAGTTCTACTTAATGTGGAAGCAAAACTATATTTCATTTTAAGTAGATGTTACATAATCTTATATCTTGTCTAACCAGCTCTGTAAGGATGAAAGTATAACAAATATTTACCCAGCTCTTTGAATCTGGTCCATGGTCTTTGGTATAAAATACAAAAAATTGCCTAATTCTTCAATTATATCACACTTTATTGAATTGACAAAGCTTTTTATTGTACTGTATAACAGGTGCTACCTTGGAGAAATGTAAACAAAGTTTGCCAAACGCTTAACGCCATTCCAAAAACATTCTTATATATACAACTCTGGAAAAAATTAAGAGACCGCTGCAAATTTTTCTTAAATCAACATCTCTACATGTATGGCAGCCATTCCATTCCAGTGTCTGTTGAATTCCAACTCAGGCACACCTCATTCTACTGAATGAGGTACTGATTAGGGGATCACCTGAACCAAATCTTATTTAACAAGGAAAAGTATAAAAACCACTCCTGTGATCATCACTATCCTCTTGTAATAGAACCAGCTGGATGGCAAAACAGTGCTAATAGTACCTCAAAAGTAATTGGAATCAAAAAATAACTATTGACCATGCCCAAAGAGTTGAAAAGGAAAGTTTTGAGTGAGGAAAAGAAGGGTTCAATTCTGGCTTTACTGGCAGAGGGATACAGCGAGCGTCGGGTTGCTTCTATCCTTAAAATTTCAAAGACGGCGGTTCATAAGAACAAGGTCAAGCAGCACACATTGGGGACAACAAAGCTACAGACCGGCAAAGGGCGAAAACGACTCTCCACTGACCGGGATGACTGCCAACTCATTTGAATGTCACTCAGCAACCGTAGGATGACATCAAGTGACCTACAAAAAGAGGAACAGATCACCTAGCTACATCCCCAATTGCTCCTCCTTGGTTAACAATTGCAACCACTCCTCCAATCAGCGACTGCCACATCGCTTACTTCCGGGTCGATGATTTGGTGTACCGTAGCTCAGCCCCCTTTCTAAATGGCCGACTTCCACCTAACCCTGGGAATGAATTGTCTGGCCAAGGCACTCTGTTCCCTTTACACAGCGCCCTCACAGGTCGGGAAGGATATTTATCACCAATAGTCATTCTCTCTCTGTCACACTGCTCTATTCTGAATGGCTGAAGCGATCCGTAGAGTTTATAAAATGGCAAATGGCATGTGAAAACATTTTATGTTCAATGTCAGCTTATGTATACTTTTGAGGGAGAAAGGCATGAAAAAGACTACTGTTTTGTTGTGGGGTTTTACAATGGAGATTTTACAATGGAGGATTAAGCATAAAATACAGAATTACCTGATTGCAGTTTAGCTACAATGTTAACCATCTGTCTCCTGGCTGCTAAAGAATGAGTTGTGCTGCCTTCTTGCTAGCATGGAGTATAACAGGAGTCCACATCACATGCACAGTCAGGCTTCTAATTTGGCAGACAAAGGACAGGATCAAACATGACTGAAAATCAAGGAGCCAAACCCTAAGCTTGATACTTCAATGTGCTCAAAAGTTCCCTGGAGAGAGGCTAAAAGAGTATTTTCCGCTTATTGCTTTATAGCAAATCTGAATCTACGACAACATAATACATACTTAGTGCATGTATTTAAAAAAAAAGAAAATAATTTATGTTTTAATATATTTATGACACTTAAAATAGTTTCGTATAACCCCTGTCAGATTAAACTGGGCTCAACAGGCACAGGTAGACAAATTTAATTAATTGTAAAATGGACACTTGTGCAAAAAGAACAACAATTGGCCTAATACTCATGATTTTAGAGTAATTGTGTAGTTTTGTAGTTTATTATTAGTGCCTTGCAATGCATACTGTGCTGGTTATGGTATACCAATATTGAACTGTTTTCCATCATGTTTATATATGAATAAATATTGAAATACCAACAGTTGAAAAACATTAGCACTGGAAATCTGTTTTAAATAGCTAAATAAAATATAACTCTCAAAAATAGGATACAACATACCTACATCAAATTAGTATCTATATATGTTTTCACAAGATTAATATTAATCCCCTTATTACTGTGGTATACCGTGACAAGATAAGCAAAGTGTGGTCAATATAGTTTACATGTTACAGATTATATTATGTATGTTGTATGTATAAAAGAAACACTGAAAAGATACTGTTGTTTCTATTCTTGGATAAATTTTTTCTACATTTTAATGATTTGAATACATGTACTTAAACAACAAAGCTTTCCTGAACCAAACTAAACATAGAATGTAAGTAGAATTTAACTTAAGGGACATCATTTTGTTTAAATTAGAAAAGTAAAAGTACTCAAAACCAGCCTAACTCCTAGTAAAGCCAGTTACCACTTTACAAACCCGGTCGCATATCTTCTACATTTTTTATTAAATTATTTATTACTACATTTTACTTTATTCCTCCATTGATGTTCTTATGGCTGGTTATCAACCTTACAGCTAAAAAATATTTGAAGCTTCTTGGCTTTGGAAAAAGAGCCAGGCTTAAAAACCACACCATGAAATTGTATTCTGTGATTGTTCTCTTTATGGCATCTAATGAGGTTATGCCTGCGCATTCTCTCCATTGTATGGGTCACTCTGGCAGCTTCATCCAAGTAGAAAAGATCCATCCACGACAAACAATGGCAGAAGTCACCTTTAAATGTCCCTTCCTCTATATCAGGCCATTGATTCTCAGACTCCCCACCAAGGTGTCACTGTTAGACCAGTTTTCTTTAAAATGGCTTAATTAGTTGAAAGCAAAGCTATGTCTGAGCATGTTTGTGTGGAAATAAAAAGAAAAAAACACTCTCCCCCTTTAACAAAGCTCATGCTCTGTTGTGTCAGAAATCAGTGTTTCTTAAGAGGAGAACACAAATGTAACAACATTCCTTTCACAGAGAATTAAGTGCCTGACAACAAATTTAAGGGGGCTTATTTAAAGCAAGGTCCCCTATTCTTTCACTTCAAACTGTTTTCAGATTGTGGTGTAAGTGTCACGGTGACAATGTGTATTTAATATTTTTTGATATATTTTTATTATTATTAACAATATTTGTTTATGTGTTTATTTCTATAATGATTTTGTAATGATTCGGAGGATGCTTTATTTGTGTGAATGCTACTTACCTGTTTTGTGTCATCTGGGAAGCTCTTCTTAGAACACGTGGTTGCCTGGGAAACAAGGACTCCAGGTCGAGTTACCAAATTGGTTGCAGGTGAAAGAAATAGACTACTGGATAAAAGCTGGGCCAAACTCCAACAGATATTGGAGGTAGCACAAAACGAGAGGACAGTGAGCGGGTGACAGAGTAACAGCGTGTGCCCAAGTGAGGAGACATGACGAAACTAGAAGCGGGACCTCTGGCAGCAGCTCGACGCCAACGTGTGGGACGGAGATTTGCCGGGAGTGCACAGGGAGCAGAGACGGGGCAGATAGGACTGTATAACCATGTGCAGAGGGAGAGACGGGGGACTACAGCCTGGGTTTTATTTACTTTGCTCTAAAAAAAGCTATGTGTTGTTTCTGGTCCTGATTATTGCTAATGGATTTTAGTACTTTTTTATGTATGATGGCTGGGGGAAATTGAAAGTGTGTTGCAGATGGGGTGTATCTTCCCAGCATAACTTCAAGATTTAATTTGGGAGCATGAATTATAGCCCATATCATTCAACGACTGGAGTTAAATGCACTTTATTTCTCTATGTTTCTGAATCACAGACAGTATTATGGTGAATTACAGTCTGAACTTTAATGAGTGATAAAGAGATATACTGATTAGCTATGGTTAAAAGCACTTTCTGTTCTCTCCACTTTTCTGAGGGAACCCTTTCCTTTGAGAGGTGCAGTGTATGATTTGCTGAGAGGGTGTGTCACCACAGAGACAGCGCAGCTGCTGAATTGGATCCCCTTTTAGATTTGATGGTATCAGGCTGCATGTGTGTGGGAGGTGAGTGATGCATATCTACAATTGAGAGCTGCTTAGGGTGTGTGGCTAGGCTCGTGGTAGAGTAGTGCCCCCCTGTTGGGGACGTTGAAAATTGGCCATTCTAAATCTGAGAGCAAGAGTTTGGAGCAATGTCCTTCACTGATGAGCTGGCCAGGAAAGTAGTGAGAAAAAACACATTTTAATTTGTATTTTATAGACTTATTTTTAACTTGTAGTTTTTGTAATTTTTATTGGTTGTCTTTGCAGACCTTGGCCTTATGTCTTATTTATGTCTGAATGTAACAGGGCGAGGAGCCCTGTACAGTGCTTATTTTAGAACGGGGTCTCCCCCTCCGCCCCTGTGTTATTTTGTATTTGTTTATTGTTTAATATTTGTTTACAGATGACGGCGAACCGCCGTGTGTTTTTGTTTGTTTATTTTGTATGAAAAGTAGCTGTACTTTAGTTTTGTTATTGTTTTGCAGCATGGATGGGAAGCCCCATCCACATTATGAAACTTGTGCAGAAGGTGGCCATCTCCTGAATTAGTTAAGTGAATAATTAGTTGCTAATCGGGAGATGGTCACCTGTATAAAAAGCCTGCAGCTCTCCATGTTCTGGGTGGGTGTTCAGAAGTGGAGAACGGGAGAGCGAGAGGTGAGAGAGATAGTTAAAAAGAATATAAGGATCAGTGAAGGCAGTTGCTCAGCCTGACCTTAGCATTTTTTTTTGTGTTCCAGATTTGTTTTATTTCAAACCTTTTAATTTTGCTCGGTGAGCAAGTGTTTATTTTTGTTTGAATATTTTATTTGTTTTTCTCTTTAATAAACAGCGCACTCGCCACTGCATCATACCCTTTGTTTTGGTTGTGCTTTCTTCAACGTCGTTTCCTGCCACACATGGTGTCCAGCGTGGGATCACCAGCGCCTCCTGGACTCAGGCCAGAAGAGAGAAAGGAAGGATGGGAAAAAGCAGCGGCAGAAGCAGCAGCGCGGGGATGGTCGCAAGCCCCACAACGCATCCAGCAAGGTGGACATCTGCCTGACCTGCTTGAGGGGGGAGGAGTGGTGTTTTGAAGTTGGCAAGGTCGGGCATGTATCGCCTGACTACCACCACTCCCCACCTCAGGAAGAAGAGGTGGAAACGGAGCCACAGCCACAGGAGGAGGATGGCTGGGAAGCCCTCCTCCACAGCATGGGCATTCAGTATGGTTGCTGCATCTGTGGGGAATGGGGCCATTTCCCAACTAACTGCCCCCTCCCACCAGAAGAATGCCTGCTGCCTCTACATCCACCACTGCCGCTAGCAGAGGGAGAGAGCCTGCTGGTTCCCTTTCCACCAGCAGAGGGAGCATGCCTGCTGGTCCCCCTGCTGCAGCCAGAAGGGGAGGAGCCCCGTCCGCCTTCGCCGCCAGAAGGGGAGGAGCCCCGTCCGCCTTCGCCGCCAGAAGGGGAGGAGCCCCGCCCGCCTTCGCCGCCAGAAGGGGAGGAGCCCCGTCCGCCTTCGCCGCCAGAAGGGGAGGAGCCCCGTCCGCCTTCGCCGCCAGAAGGGGAGGAGCCCCGTCCGCCTTCGCCGCCAGAAGGGGAGGAGCCTCGTCCGCCTTTGCAGCCAGAATGGGAGGAGCAGGAGCTGCCTCTGCCTCTGCCACCTCCATCGGCAGGAGCAGAGTAGCAGGATCTGCCTCTGCCTCCACCACCTTCACCGGCAGGAGCAGGGCAGCAGGAGCTGCCTCTGCCTCCACCACCCCCACCAGCAGAGGATGAATGCCTGCTGGTATCACTTCCCCCACCATCACAAGGAGAGCAGCAGGAGCTACCTCCGTCTTCACCACCACCAGAGCAGCAGGAGCTGCCTATGTCTCCAATCCTGCTAGAGAGAGAGAAGCTGGAGCTGCTTCTCCTTTCAGCATTGGCAGGACTAGGGTAAGATGCTGCCGGACCTCAGCAGCCACTGCATAGGTTACTGAGGGGAGCACGGGAGAAAAATGCCCGGCCACAGTAACTGCAAAGAGGGCCAAACCCCGAACCACCACTAGGCCTGGTTCTCCTCCTGCCGTAGCCTCCCAAGCGTCCGCTGCTGCCCTGCCTCGCACCGCCTAAGGATGCCTCGTCCGCACCGCCCAAGGATGCCACATCTGCACCACCCGGGGATGCCTGCCTCGCACAGCCAAGGATGCTTCGTCCATATTGCCTGGGGCTGCCCGCCGCTCCGCATCGCCTGGGGTCGCTGGAACCGCTTCGCCTGGGGTTGCCAGCCGCTCTGCATCGCCTGGGGTTGCCAGCCGCTCTGCATCGCCTGGGGTTGCCAGCCGCTCCGCATCGCCTGGGGCTGCCAGCCGCTCCGCATCGCCTGGGGCTGCCTGTCGCTCTACATCGCCTGGAGTGGCTTCTCTCTCTTTTATCCCCTAGGGTCACTGAGGGTCTTGCTTTGCCTGGGGTCGCCGAGGGTCCCGTTTGCCTGGGGTCACCGAGGGTCCCGCTATGCCTGAGGTTGCCTGTCTCTCCTCCGCTTCACCTGGGGTCCCGCTTCGCCTGGGGTCGCCGAGGGTCCCGCTTCGCCTGGGGTCGCCTGTCTCTCCTCTGCTTCGCCTTGGGTCTCCAAGGGTCCCGCTTCGCCTGGGGTTGCCTGTCTCTCCTCTGCTTCGCCTGGGGCCACTGTCTGGCTTGCGCTGGTACTAGTCCTGCAAAACTGCAGGAAGCACCGGAGCACCTCAGAAAAGGGCCTAAAGAAGGGGAGGGAGGTCATGAGACCAACTCCCCTCCACTGCATCTTTGTTTTGCTTGTGCTTTCTTCTGGTCTGGGTCACCACAACGCCATTTTATATATATATATATATATATATATATATATATATATATATATATATATATATATGCATAATGTATGTCACCCAACGGTCCAGATAAGCTGCACACCTGCTGTTTTTACGCATTAAAAAATTAATTAATTTAAAGCGCACAAATATGCATAGCAATTCTGCTGTTCAGCTTGTCTGCCTCCCCTCCCGCCTTCCCTAAAACTTCCATTAACAACTACATCTCCCAGAATACAATATCTTCAGTTACTAGGAAACTGTACACAAAAAACATCACCCAATCTCTGACTATCCCTGTTGTCTTTGCAGCCAATCACAGTAAGAATAAAACAAATTTAAAGCTACACAGGATCAAGTGTAATCACTCCAGTCCAGCTACAAATCTTACTGGAACCATCGTCAGATGCAACTGCTAAAAAAAGGTGCCTATAAGATTAAACAAACAGTTTTATAACCTATTAATGCATTTCCTTATTTTATTTAGCTGTATGGTTTTATATTGAAGTTTTAACATGTTCACTGGGTTTAAGAATTGAGTGATAAAATATAAGTACCATAATTAATTTGCAAAGTCAGTGTGATACCTTGAAAAAATGTGCTGAGCCAATAAAGAACCTTGTAGAACACACACATGGTTGTACAGTAGTTCAAAGTAATACTGCAGTTAAAATGGAAGAAGGCTCTTTTTAAATGCATAACACTTCAGGATCACTCACCCTCAACTCCTCCCCCAAACAAAGGATTTTAATTCCTTAACATGTGGCCTATCCCCTACTTCACAGCCAATTGCCTAATTAGGGAGTGGCCACACCTGAGATTTCTGGCAGAATAGATTTAACCCCATCCCTGTCAAGCGTACATTTCCACCACTACGCCCTGCCACAACCTTTTCATCATATTTTTTATCTTGTCTTTATTATCACTTGGTTTACTTTGTATAACATGGGTTTAAAGATCCAGTATTTCCCCTTATAGCTATTAGACATTTTTCAGTTGGAGTCTGTTTTGGAATAGATACAGATACATTGATTTGTCTACCTATATTTTAGATTGACCTGCCTCGTTTAAGGCCTCTTATTTTACTGGACCTTTCTGATTAACTAAAGCTACTTAATCCAGTTGACTCCCACCTTGGGGTTACTGACATTCTCGTAAAAGGGGTAGTAGTTTTCTTCAGCTGTATTGTTATGTTACCAAGTAAAAAACATGGGTATGTGTTAACAGGGTTTTATTTTCAAGAATGCATGTCCATTATCATCATCAGATTGCTATGTAAAGGGCCTATTCTTCCAAAACACCCAATGTCTATTTTACCACAGAAGTCTCCCTGTAATGACAGGAGACAGTTGTCTGCTATGGCACAGCCACTGTACTCCTACTAAGTTAAATATGCAGTATTTAATAAACTTGTGGCTTTGCAGTGTGAACTTTGAATGTGAGCAAGTTTAACAGAGCAGGTGTATATATATATATATATATATATATATATATATATATATATATATATATATATATATATATATCAATATATATATGAGAAACAGATGAGTTTTATAATGATTATTTACAGTAAAATCTGTCTTAAGTCAACTATACCAAATGGTTAACTGATCTTACCAGCTGCTAAACCCAATAAATAAGTCAGAAATGTTCCATTTATAGGTGACCAGCAGTTATTCAGGTACTCAGTCAGCATATAATAAAGTATAAACAGTGGTGGTATATTATATTTTTAAAGTTTGTTTTATGGATTAACTTAAGTATGTTTTGTAAAAAGACCATTGTTAAAAATACCAACAAGAACAACAGTTTCATGAATATCAATCTTTATTTAATCAACCAAAAATGCCACATTATATTTTAATTGAAATTGTGGAAATCAACTCTCTCTCTCTCTCTCTCTCTCTCTCTCTCTCTCTCTCTCTCTCTCTCTCTCTCTCTCAGTAGCCCTTGGCGTTGCAGGCTCGGCAGCACCAGGTGTCGCAGGCTCACGCAGCTGCAGCTCCTCCTTCTCTGGCTCTGGCAGCTGCTGTGCCCCAGTCCACGCAGGTAGCACATAGAGGCACCCCGACCAGTCAATGTCCCCCCTCCTCACATCGCCTGCACCAGCCTGGTGGAACCTCGGGGAATTCCCTCCAGCAGTGATCCTGCACCATATGCACCAGCAGAACAGGTTCTCTGGCTCCTGTGGCAGCCAACATCACCTCTGGATATTGGGTGGGGCAGATGGCCACTGTGTGCCCGAGCTCGCCACAACCAGGGCACCGCTCGTCCACAATGGAGACCGGGCCGACTTCTCTCTGTTGCTGTCTCCTTCTTCCCAAGAGGCGCTGTTATTCCATGATGACGCCATATGTGGCAAGGGTGGCTTTGCAGGGCATGGGTGGTGACGTCAGCATCCAGGAAGCAGCATACTGCAGACAGAGGTACGGGGCTGTAACTGCCGCAGCAGTATGTTTATTAAATAAGAAAACAAACATGTTTACAAAGCACAAACGAAAAGGGCACACTGACCAAAACAAAACGAACACAAACAATTTCAACCTTGTAGTCGTGGTAGCATTCACCCTCTTTCTCTATAGATTTCCTTCTTTCTCTTAAGCTCTCCGCTTTAATCAGCCCAGAGTGGGTCCTTTTATATTCTGTGGCTGGACCAAACAATAACCTTATTAAGGATCCAGCTACATTCCCACAAGGTTTATAGGGATGGGGATTTAACCCCATCTGCGGCAACTAAACTTTATAAGGCCAGCTTTTTCGCCGGTCTAAAATGTGTCGGATAATGTGCCTGTTAGGTGCAGTTTTGCATACTGGGGCTAAGCTCAAACTCAATGTTTTTTATTCTTGAAACCAATATGACCTTTTCAAATGTGGCAGCTCAGTGGCTCACTGAATACCCATCAGCAGTACTTTGAGAACGTGCAGATACTGTACAATACTGTTGATGCTTGGCAGTAATTTGAATTTTTTGTGTGTCAGAAAGAGATGTCTTATTCACTTAAGTTTTTAAATTGTTATTCTTGGTGAATGCATTCATTCTATTCTAAGGGACAAGGGTAGCACATAACCGGTAACAACAAAAATGGCTTTGTGGACAGGAGAATTCTCCCAGCTAAAACATAATACAACTCGACATACGCATCAAGAACAAATAAAAAAGCATTGCAGAGAGCATAAGAAAAGTTAAATAAAGATATGCAGGTTTAACAGCATAACCTGAAGCATAATTTTAATTTTAACATCAGATAACTTTATTATGATTTTATTATAATGCTGCCTAATAAAAGCAACAATAATACAGTATTGTATTGTCTCATCATTCAGCTACTGTGAACGGATTATTGTATTTTGATAATGGTTTTGGAGGAAACTTTTCACCACAAACATTGCCAGTTTCAACGTCTCAATTTATTAGCAGAGACTAGCGACTGGGGACTATTATGTAGGGAAAATGTATCTTTAATAGGATTAGTAATGCTGGAAAAAGTTCAGTTTATATCCTTTTGTATCCTAATCATCCTTAACAAATGAAAAATGTTGCTGATGTTTCTCTTTCATCCTAATCATTACAAGTAACCAATTTTGATGAGCAGCATAATTTAATAGTTTATAAATTAAACACTGTGACAGGGTAACGTTGCGGCCCAGGTGGTATCGGAAGGCAAGGAGACTCAGAGACAAGGAAGCTGCAGTGTAAACGCGGCTGCGCTGTTTAATCAGCAAAAATAAACCAAAAAGTTGAACAAAACACTGCGCACAGAGCAAAATAAAAGGTTTATCAAAAACAAGTCACAAACACAATAACAGAAACAAAAATAACCAGCTCAAGGGCCAAAACAAAAGTTGAACAGAACTGTTCAGGCTGGGCAGAGCCTTCACTGAACCTTATCCAAAACACAACGTAACAAACTTCTTCACTCCCAAACTTCCTCCACCAAACAAAATATTTTCTCCCTTTTTTATACCATGTGGCTGGAGCCCACTTATCAATTATTCAATCAGCTCCAGCCATATTCTCACATGTATTTTGGCTGGGATAGGAAATTAACCCCATCCCTGCCAACCACCACCAAAATGCCACAAAACAATATTTATAGGCAGGGCCCTGCCCTGTCACAAGCACTTTAAAATATAAGATTTTAAAAGTTCAAATTGCAGTACAAGTAAAAATTCATAATCCATCATCAGAAATATGAATATCCTTACTGCGTTAATGTAAGCAACACTGCAAAGCATGCTTAAAACCAATGTGCAAAAGTTCCTTTCAAAATAATCAAATGGACATACACATTACTGGATAAAAAGTTAAATGCAAGACAGCGCTTGATTGCTGTTACATTTATTAACACACTGACGATGAGAGCAAAGTGCATCAGGGTCTTAGCAATTCAAGCATGAAGGGGTGCATCTGCATTCATCTTCTTGAAACACAGTAAATCTGCCATAGTAAAACAAAGTCATGTGTGTTTAACTTCACAATGAAATAAAGTGTTTTTAATGTCTGTCGTTAAGTCGTCGCTGGAAACTAGTTGACAATGTATTGCTAATGTGTACGGTTCAGCTGTGGGACAGCCATCCATTATAGAATGTCTGCCATCTCAGGCTTCAAAAAAGACATAAAACAACTTATTATTTTTTTTTGCAACAAGGAACTTTAGGTGCACCTTGGGTTGAACCATATTTAGCTCTTATACATTGGACCACCTGCCAGTGGATATATTCCAGACTGACCATTTAAAACAGAGGTTGCAGTCCTCCAGATGATATAGGGCTAGTACTGGGGTGGGTGATAAAGAAAGGCTAGATTTAAGACCACAAAAACACAGAATCTTTAGAATACGTGATGCATGTTCCAGACAAAAGGACCACAGGATGAAAAGAATAATATTTCAAAACAGCATAAATGACATACCACTGTTTTTATTTCAGGAAATTTAGCATGTTGTCCAGTGGTCAATTAAATGCAACCCATTTTTTTTTTTTTTACAATTTAATTTGACCTTGAATATTTTTTATCTTTCCGTACAAATGTATGTACTCTCTTGAAAACCAGACCCGGTTTGTGTTGATCTGACTGAGAACAATGCAGCTTGTAAATGTAACACAAAATATTTCTTCTTATTGTAGCACCAATACAGTTGTGTTATTACTGTTACAAATCTATTCAATCAAAATAATACATTATTGATTCTAAGTTGGCAGACTAATTTTAGTAGGCAACGTTTACCATAAGCACCTTTAAGACAATGTGCTTTCCCATATTGAATCAGAACCAAGATCTATGTTGCCATGCTAGTAAACCTGTTTGTAATATTAGGATTAAATACCTTATATTAGAACTGGAGATAGCAATTTAAGAATGGAACAGGCCGAGGAGCCTTGTACAATTATTTGATTATTTATTTGAGAATGTGGTCTCCCCCTCCTCCCGTGTTATGCTGTGTTTGTTTATTTATTATTTATGTATATAAATGACAGCGAAAGTCGTGTGTTTTGTTTATTATGATTTCGTTATTGCTATGTTTATTTGTATATATGACGGCATAGCCGTGGGTTTTGTTTTGTTATTGTTTTGAACATTTATTGTATTTAAAAATGACGACGAGAAGCCATAGTTTGTTTATGTTTTGTAGTGTGCATGGATAGCACCATCCATGATAAAACCTTTTGCAGAAGATGGTCATCTCCCAAGTCTAATTAGCTAATGAATTAATTGGGAGATGACCACCAAGATAAATACCAACAGCCCTCTGCACTCACCTCCCCCCCCACGTGAGACCTCCCACCCCCACCCCCACCCCATTATGGGGGGTGAGGAGATGTTCACGCTCCCTCTCTTTAAATTTAAAATAATAACAAGGAATCAGTTGAAGGGGGCAAAAAAGCCCAGGAAAACCCAGGTCTGAACCTTTTTCTATTTTGTGAATATTTGCAAAGCCTTATCGTTTCTTGTTGTGCTCACATGTATATTTGTTTAACATTTTTATTTCATTTTTGTTCTTTAATAAACGGAGCACAGCATATTCTTTTCCCCTGCAGTACATTGCTTGTTTGTTTTTGTTCCTGCTTCTTGCCTGATGTCACCACTAATGAAATAACCATCCTGTCACAAAGAAACATATTGTTAAAAAGCTAAATGAACCCCATGCCTTTAACATGATTTAGACATTGGATATGCTTAAGATGTCAATTACCAGATTGAGTTATTAGATGACACTCCTTTCATTTGCTGTGTATCTTCATTAGACTAATGATATAAAGCAGCACTTGTATGAGCTGACTGATGCTGGAATCATAGAGAAACCTACCAGTCCCTATGCGTCCCCAATAGTCCTTGTAAGAAAAAAAAAAAGTGGTGGCTTGAGGATGGTGGTGGATTGCAGGTCATTAAACAGTCTGACTGAGAAAAATACTTAACCTCTTACAAAGACAGAAGATAACTTCAAAGTGGTCCATTGTGCTGGATCTGAGTGTGTACTATCAGACTGAAGTGGAAACTAGTAATTAAAATGAATGTGCAGGGACTGACCAACACCCCACAACATTCCAGTGGAGGATGGAGAAAGTTATGGCAGGACTCAACTTGGAGGAAACAATTGCCTTTAATGATTTTGTTTCGCTGAAGGTTTTGAACCGAGTGGATTGAAATTGTCCCTAACAAATACATTTTTTTTTTTTTTTTTTTTACAGTCTTCTATGAGACATTACATGGAACATGTAATTTCTGAAAAGGGGATTGAGCTATATCCTCTAATTGTGTGCACTGGAAAGTTCCTAAAAGTATCAAGGAAATAAGAGCCTTTCTGTTTTTTTTTTTCTGGGCGTTACAGAAGATTTGTCCAGAATTATTCACAAATTGTCAGACCACTAAATGATCGTCTAGTTGGACATACCTCTGTGAACAGGTAAGGTCATCAGGGAAAAGCTCCTACGAACCTGGCAAGCATCAAGCCCCTTGAAGCAAGATGGACTGCTGACTGCCAAGATGCCTTCAAGACTATTATAACTACTACACCTGTCTTTGGTTTTGTTGACTGGAGGCTCCCTTATGTCCTCCACACAGATGCTCACAGGGCTTTGGGCAGTGCTATAACAGGTCCAAGAAGGAGAGATGCATATGATTGCATATCCCAGCAGAGGGCTCAGCAGAAGTGAGAGTGGGCTAAGTTAACCATTTGAGAGGGGGTATTATACCGTAAACTTCAAGATCACCATAGCGATGCGTTATTTCAGCTAGTAGTGCCTTTAAGTCATCAAGCATGTGCCTACGAAGGAATTCACAATGAGTCTGGACATTTCAGTATGGACAGAACTCTCTCGGGTCAGGTTTTATTGGCCTCATATGGTCTTTGAACTGGAAAGAAAGTGCAAGACATGCCTGAGATGCATCAGAGGAAGGCAACATTGGAGCGAGCAAAAAAGCTTGTGGACATCAAAACGCCGGACATCTTGAACTCGTATGCATAGATTCCCTCTCCCTAGAGCCTTTTTTGCTTAATACACAGTGTGTTGTTTTTTTCAAATTAGCATAAAAACCTTCATCAGACTTCAGACAAAATCAAACAAACAGTTAGTCCTGTCTGTAGTTCAAGATCAATATTTTGATTTCATTTTTTAGCAATGTTTTTTTTTTCTTATCTGCTGAGTGATTCAGCGACCACAATGCATTCTACAAGTACAAAGAATTACTTGACTGCATACTAAAATCAGCCAAGATGTTTATAAACAAACAAAACTTTAACTGTAGTGAAATATCTGTGCGACAAACTTCAGGCATGACAACCCAATCAAAATGTATTTCACTATAGCCCCTAACCAATAGAGTTGAGCTTTTGGATGCAGTGCAGCATTTCAGTATCTATGGTTGCTGTGTGTACCGTGGACCCAGGGCTGGATTAACCCATCACTGGAAGCTAGGCAAGCACACTTGCAGGCTCCCTACCCTTGAACAAACAGCCACACACACCTCTATATACATGCTAGCCTTTATAAACTAGCCCTCCACTCTTACCACAGGTTTAATTCTTGGCTTTAAGTTATTATGAACGACTGAATAAATCTGACAGAAAATTAAACTGTAGGGTATGTGCTAAATCCTTTTCAGAATAAAAATGGAAAAAACTGAAGCCTGTGTTAAATCCTGTAGCGCAGCTCAACAATGACTTTTCCTGATTTACTGTATTGAGCAACTCAGGAAGCTGAATGTACTGTATATCTAGAAAAATCAGTGGTGTTAAATGTGCTATTTTGTTTTGCCACACAATTATGTCTTGTTTACAATATTTGTTGCAAGTTGCAGCAGAACTCAATGGCAGCGCTTGAGAACACCATGGGGCTCAGCCACAGAAATCTCATGTGCACATCCATTGAGTAATTGAGTCCATTGTGTGGGGATAAACACATACATTATAATTTACAGACAAAGTGCACTTTAAGTATTTTTCTGAAAGAATAGTTGTTAGAATCAATTTTGTTTGCTGTTGCGCAGACATTCATTCATTCATTCATTCATTCATATATATATATATATATTATATATATATATATATATATATATATATATATATATATATATATATATATATACTGATCCTGCAACTCTCACGGTTTGTTTCCCCCTTAACAACAGGACCCAGGACACGGAAATTGAATTTTATAGCGCTTGCACACACTTTTAATAAACACAAACAGAAAATAAACAAATACAAAAATAACACCTAGCTCTGTTTTGGAGTCCTGAGTATACAGTAATAGGTCCCTGACTACCACACAGGACAGCTAAGCCGTTCACTTGTCATAAAATAGCACAAACCACACAGGTTTAACACAGCACTTTTTGACGGTTGCACACGCCCACAACCAGGCTCTTCACACTATGGCCTTGAACATACTAGCTTCTTTCTTTAAATACCCTGCACCTGGCTCTAATTTACAATTAACACCAGGTGGAGGGGATAAACGATAATTAAACAATTAACATATATACATTCTCACATGCTATTTAGACAGGGAAACTTAACCCCTTCCCTGCCGTATTATATATATATATATATATATATATATATATATATATATATATATATATATATATATATATATATATATATATATATATATATATATAATACAAACAATATTTGTTGTGAATTAATATTTTTAAAGTAATTTAAAAAAAAAAGACAAAGATGTGTGTGTGTTTTTCTACTTTTGTTTTGCTTTCCAGTTGGGTAAGTTAAGACTTTACTTAATGTCAGTTTAACTATTGGTATGTCCAGGTTCTACAGACACTCAGCTTTTCAAAAAGGTACCACATTCTATGCTTTAAAAGGATATATACATTAACTCACATAATAAGCTAAAACCCTGCCAATCACTTCTCAAAAAGGTAAAAAATGCGCACCTGTCAAACAATTTTGTGTAAAATCAAGACTGTATATGATATTTAAAAAATGATTTCAGATTCTAGTTCCTGTGGTGTGGCTACCACTGATAACATCGTGTAACAATTATTTTTTTTTTTTTTGGTTCCTGGGTAGTAAGTGTTATTTCCTAATTGCTTATGCCTCAAAAGTATAGAAAATGGCTATTACTCCCCACAAACTTTGCTTTTGTGACCAGGACAGTGATATTTTGAAATTTACCTATTTTCCAGAACATTCCAGGTAGATTCAGTGCTGAGTAAACTTGGAGTAACTTCTATAACTTTCTAATATAAATAGTAGTATAAATACAGGGGCCTTAAGCCCACCAGTTCAGTTTAGTTCCAACTGCCTAAATGGATACATATCTGCATTTTGTTGAGATGGCATCAAGAGGCTGCAAGCATCCGGCAGATGCATTTTGCTATGTCTGCGGCCAATTTATCAAGACAAGAGCAAAAAAGTACTCTGTGGAAGCATCTGCTAAGATGTGTGAGGCCTACAAGGCATATTTCGGCATACCTGTCGGGGATCAAGACAAACCCTGGGCACCTCATTTCACCTGCGAGCACTGCAAAAAAACTCTGGAAGGTAAGATGGACAATTGTTGCTCGGAATTTTATGTTAAAAAATGTGTTAAAATTGTAAAAGTTTTTAATTTTAAAATGTTTTACAATTTTCAATGTTATTGAAAAAATATATCATATATGAAAAATATTGCGAGAATCTCTTACACATTAGTCATGGGTGAAATAAATGTATTTTTGTAGGATGGTACAGAGCGGAAAAGAGAGCCATGAAGTTCGCTATCCCAAGAATTTGGCGGGAACCCACTGACCACTCAAGCAACTGCTACTTCTGCATGGTGGACCCTTCCAAACGTCGGACTGGCAAGAATGCACCTGCTATCATGTATTCGGACCTTCCTTCATGCATCGCCCCGGTGCTACACTGCCATGAGCTCCCCGTACCCACTCCTCCGGAGAGAGCGCAGCCGTCTTTAGAAGAGAGCAGCAAGTCAGAGAGTGAGGAAGACGTCGTAGATCCGATGACAATTTCAGAGGTGGAGCTGAGGAGAGAAACCCATACTACCCCAACCAAAAAGACCTCAACGACTTGATTAGAGATCTTGGTCTGACCAAGTCCAATGCCGAGCTTTTGACGTCTAGGCTCAAGCAGTGCAACTTGTTGGATGAAAGTGTGCAAGTCGCAGATCAGAGGAAGCGTCACCAACCTTTTTCCAGCTTCTTCACCCGTCAAGATGGGGTCTGTTTCTGCCACAGTGTGACCAGTCTGTTTGAGGCAATCGGAATCTCCTGTAACCAGAATGACTGGCATCTCTTCATTGACAGCTCATCCAGGAGCCTCAAAGCCATGCTGCTCCATAATGGTAACAAGTATCCTTCTCTTCCCCTGGCTCACTTGGTGCACCTCAAAGAGGATTACAACAGCATCAGAACCTTGCTGGACGCCTTGAAGTATGATGAGTATGGCTGGGAGGTTATAGGAGACTTCAAAATGGTGGCATTCCTGATGGGTCTCCAAGGCGGTTTTACCAAGTTTCCCTGCTATCTTTGCCTTTGGGACAGCAGGGACACCAAGGCACACTACCACAGGCGGGACTGGCCACAGCGGACCGAGTTCTCTGTGGGGAGGAACAACGTCAAGTGGGAGCCACTGGTGGACCCCCGGAAGGTGCTGATGCCACCACTGCACATCAAATTGGGCCTTATGAAACAATTTGTCAGAGCTCTAGATAAGGAGTCGGCAGCCTTCAAATATCTTCAAAACTTCTTCCCTAAGCTGTCTGAGGCAAAGGTCAAAGCCGGTGTCTTCGTCAGACCACAGATAAAGAAGATCCTGGAGTGCAATGAATTCCCCAAGAAGCTCAGTAGTAAGGAGAAAGCAGCTTGGAACAGCTTTGTTGCAGTGGTTCGGGGCTTCCTGAGCAATCACAAGGCCGAAAACTATGTGCAGCTGGTTGAGACTCTGGTGAAGAACTATGGCACAATGGGCTGTAGGATGTCCCTCAAAGTCCATATCCTTGATGCTCATCTTGATAAATTCAAGGAGAACATGGACAGTATAACGAGAATATGATGGGAGACTACATTTGTGGGCTGATTCGTGAAAGTGATTTACAGTATAATCATAAATCTCGAAAAACTGGTCACTTCAAAGTCTTTTGTAGTCATTTTTGTATTACTTTAGTATAAATACATATTAATTTGGGTTCATATGTTGTTTTTTTCTGACTTTATGTGAATGAAAAGACACAAATTTGCCTGTTTTCTCATTGGAAATAGGTCAATTTCAAAATATTACTGTCCTGGTCACAAAAGCAAAGTTTGTGGGGAATAATAACCATTTTCTATACTTTTGAGGCATAAGCAATTAGGAAATAACACTTACTACCCAAGAACAAAAATTGTGTTACATAGTGTAATTTTACATATTATAAGTAGGAGATCAGTAAATTACAGTTATGAGACATTTCTAAAGAAAAATGAATTTTCAAGTGGATTTTTAAAAATTTTGTGCCACATTCAAACTAGGTCAGTGTGGGTTTACTTGATCATAGAATGAAATCATATATATTATATATTTAGTAATCTGCAGAGCAACAGCTTTTTAGAAATGTATAATAGTAAATACTCTAAGTTGATATTTGGTCTGATACAAGTTCTAAAGTTAGCCATCTCAGTCGGCCTTCAAAATTTTAAAATTCTCAGTCCTCAAAGGGCTAAGTATGCACTAGCAGTACCAACCAAGGATCAAACTGCAAAGATCATGGCAAAGAAGCTTTTTGGTAAATGTATTCTTCATTGTGGGTTTTTTCAGAGATTTCACAATGACCAACTTTCATTCGATAGCTGAACTGTGCTGGGGTCAAGTTCCAGCATCTCCGAGGCAACCCAGGAGAACGCTTTGTTGGTTAGTTCACCAAAGATCTCAGAAGACAGCTTAAATGCAGCATGTCTAGGAGTTGACAACTAGATCAGCGGAGAAGAACCAGTTAATCAACAAGCGTAGGTGGGACCGGAAGGTTGCAGCATCTCCACTGAAGATGACAGAGTTCTAGTGAGGAACACAGGGATCCAAGGAAAGCATAAGATTTCTGAGCGCTGGGAGCATACTATAAACATCATTATTAGACAAATCAGATAGCAACAGTCCAGAGTGGACGCTTCATCGTGACCTGCTGCTACCAAAGAGAAGACAACAACCTCAAAGCCACAATAGTGAAAAGCTTAACATGGACAATTTAGATAAGGATTTACAACTAGAAAGTCCATACGTTTGTAACTTAGGATTGGAGGCTCGAGACAAGGGAGTGAGAAAAAGACCGGCTGGACTCCAACCGAGAGAGCCTTCCCTATGGAGTGGAGGCTAGCCCTAATGGCCTCCGGACCCCTGAAAAGACAGAGTCCTCTGACTTCTTGGAGTTGAGGCTCGGCCTCACGATTGGGTCCCAGTTAGCGACTGGATTCGACCCTCAAAGGACGAACGGCTCATACAAAGCCTTAACATAAGGAAGAAAAGAGAATCTGAAACAAATAGTTGTTAGTTATTGGACTCAAGCACTCAGAGTAAGAAGGCCACATTCCACGAGGGTAAAGAAGGAAGTAAGACAGAGTCTTCTTTCTTGAGGCAAGATATAGCGCATGAGCTGCAAAAGACTAGTGTGGCCGGTGGTCTCTTCTGACCACACGAAGAACCTGCAGTTACTGGAACTCCAGGTCGTGGAAGTGAGACTCACTATAACTATGCCACTCCGGGCATACTAGTTATAGACTGGTGAGCTGCAGTAATATCGAATGGCAGCGATCAGATGTAGGAATTGACTGCTGAAGAGGACCAATGCCCCACGGTCTTGATCAGGTGATGGCTGATATGGGCTCTGGCTGCTGAAGAGGCTGTGTCAATCCTGAAGGAGTGTGAGGTGTAGGATAGGGGAAGAAGACCTGCTCTGGTGACGAAAGTGGAGAGATGGGAAGAGAACCAGTGTCTGATAATGATGGTTTTGGAGCAATTATAGGAAGTCTGGAAGAAGATGCAGGAGGGTGATTCTTGGTGATTCCTCGGAGTGTAAGATGTACTGCTGGGATGACTGCATTATTGTAGATGTTTGGAAGATAGCGAGCTTGGATGAAGTTAATATTTATCTACAGCATTTTGCTGTCGTTCACGCTTATGAATAGCAGGTTGACGCTCAGGACCAATAAAAACTTTATGCTAATGAGGTAATCGTTAACCTTTCTCTCAATTCATTACAAACATGCCTTCATAGACGAAAATCGTTGGGGTTTAACAACACATCTGAATGATCTCTTATGAATAGCAACTGCCGTTAAATAGACGGCCATGGACGAAATCCGATCATGTTCTCCTGTTTTCTCATTTTGACAGGTGTTAACCCTTTATAAATAGACCCCAGAGGTTTATGCAATACTGTTCATGACAGCATCCAGTCTATTTTTGAAGGATTCAAGAGTCTCTGCTTCAACAACTCTGTCCAGCAGCTTGTTCCAATGGTTCACTACCCTTTCTGTGAAAAAGCTCCTTCTCCCCTCGGTTCTGAATATGCCCTTCTTCAGCTTCCACCTGTAGCCCCTGGTTCTGCTCTCTTTGACCTGTGAAAAATAATTCTCAGCAGTTACTTTGTTAAACCCCTTGACAATTTTAATTACCTTTAGTAAGTCATCTCCGATTCTCCTTCTTTCTAGACTATTAGATTCAGCTCTTTCAATCTATCTTCATATGACAAGCCTTTTAACCATGGAATTAATAGTGATGCTCTCTGCTCTCTTTCCAAGGCCTCTATATCTTTCTTATGATATGGAAACCAGAGCTGTACACAATATTGTAGGTGTGGTTGTACCAATGCATTATATACATTTAATATAACGTCTCTAGATTTCAATTCAACTGTTTTGGCTATACTTTCTTCCCAAGCCCTATAGTTAGGATATATTGACCAAAAATCAGACCATTCAAATTGTGGGATGCTTCTTACAGTATAGGATGTTTCTTGCAGTATTTCTTTTGTAAGTTAAAAAGCCTTTGTCAATACCATTTTTGTGTGTCCAAATTATATTATCCATATCTGTAAAAAACTAAATGGTTGTGTGTGGCAAAGTGCCTGCTGATTGAGAACAGGTGCAGAGGTGATGCAGTGCAAGAACAAATGCAGACAGGAAACTGTAATCCATTTATTTTATAACTCCCAGTCTGGCAACCAAACAATAGGCTTCGGCAATACACACCAGTGTGTAAAAAGACAGGAATTGCAGCCCAAATAATAAATACACATTATCCGCCCCACAATAATACTAGCCACAGTCACCAGTCCGGGTGCGTGCTGTAGTGCTCGTGGTGGGTGATAACAATTTATTATAGTGACTATGGTGAAGTGTTGATCCGGCTTTGTGCTGGCCCAAGGCGACAGCTTCGGATACGTGTTCACCATCTGGTGGTTTACAAACATAGACAATTACTAACAGACACAAACAAACAAAACACTCACTAATATTCTTTTTAACAGGTTTCACTTGGTCTATCACAGTCCTTCTAGTTTCAATATGCAAAAACCAAGCAAAGGAGTAGGTTGCGATTCTCTGTCCCCTTTTATGCTGTCACGCATGACCCCTTGGTAAACGAGCGCAGCTGTTTCTACAATCTGCAGCTGCTGTGTCGTTTCCCTTCTGAGTGAATACGGTCTTGCAACGAAGTCTCGCCTTCTTCCAGACTGACCAACTTCCCAACCCTGGGAAAGAACTGTCAGGCCAGCCTAACCAAAGGACTCTACTTTCACTGCTTAGCACCCTCACAGGTCAGGAGGGAAATTTACAACCAAGATTCATTATATTTCTGTCACAGTGTAGTAATAAGTTAAGCTTATATATTTATCATAACATCATTATGAAAAAAAAATGAAGCGAATTCATGCAGACAAATTCACTTAATTGTTTTTTCATAATGATGTTATAACAGTAATAAATATATAAGCTTAACAGCAGATACCTGGTGAATGCTAGACTTTTTACAACATTCCATATACTAACTTGAGCCTATAGCACACCATCAATACAAGAACATTATTCTTTTAGCGTGCTCCTATTTTTTCAATTACAGTGTAGTAATACTAAAATAAACTTTTAAAATTGTAAGACTTGAGACTTAAACGTGTCGCATGCGTGTATATATATATATATATTATATATATATATAGGATATATATATAATATATTATATAGGTATAATATAATATATTATAATAAAATATATATCAGTATTAAAATAGGTAAAATGAAGATCGAACAGAATGCATTGTACATTACATTTAACAAAAACAATGTCATTATGATTCTTGCACCTTTGTATGCACAGGGGTTATCTTTTGGACACCCTCTGCTGCAGCAAACTCAACTGCCACTAATTATTTCAGCAATGTTGCACGACTCTCGCAATGTATAATGCTAGAGATCTCAATAAGAAGACGCAATAAATATTTAAGTAAGTATATTGCGGCTGTCTTCATTAACATATTTTCTCTTAGTACATACAACAAAATTTTCACTTTGTTAATTGTAGGAACACAAATGCAAATTGCGGTATGTTTGCGCTGCGACCTGCCCATCTTAGTACACCTGCTCCTCATCTGTTAAGTGTGCATGTCCACTTCTGTCTTCTGTCTCGATGCTAATTTTGACAAACACCAAACATTTAAAATTCCATTACAAACATTTAAAAACCGAATGCCGGAACTAGTATATTATATGTGAAGGTGTGGAAGGGTGGTGGGTAATTCACTGACACACGAGACAGAACAGTTGTACTTGGAACACCAGCCAGGTGCCCAGTTTTATTTTTAGGACAGTTCTTATTTTTCACCTGCAGAGGGCACTGTTGTCTATATATATATATATATATATATATATATATATATATATATATATATATATATATATATATATATATTGTATTATCTATATACCAAAGTTGGTAAACGTATTCACTGCAGGCGCACTTGCAGGTGCTCAAAGAAATAATAAAGAACCAGGAAGGCCCGTCTTCAGCGTTTCTTGGTCCTTTTAGTGTGTAAAATAACCCAGTAATAAAACTACAAATAAAAGGTGCTGCACTCAGCAGCGTTATCCCAGTCGCAGCTACCCGCACTACTCGGATCACCGACCTACTCTAGCGGCTCCCTGCCTGCTCTAAACAATACTTCAGGGTCTGCCCAAGGGTTCCCTGCTGTCACTCTCTGCCTTGTTCGTTGCCGTGTTTCTTCCAGCTGGTTTCTTGGTCATCGACCAGCGCTTCCGTACACACAGCGTATCTAAGAGGGCAGACCTGAGGAAACAGCAGAGCATTTTTTTATAGGGCTAGCGATCTCCCAAGACTCGCCTGGTTGTTGGACGACTGCCGTCCTCTTCCTGCAGTACTGTGAACACGCCAGCAGAGTCAGCACAGATCTCCCCCTGCTACAGAAGGATTAAAAAACAAAACTTCAAGTAATGTGTTATTGACAGTAAGAAAAATAAATCTTTAAAATTCTGTAAATTGCATGTAATTTATAGGCTTTAAAGTACTTTGACTAAACCCAGCAGTCATTCAGGTGCTGAATACATATAGACATAGAAAAGGAGAACAAAAGGCCTTTTACTGAAAACATATCATTCCTGAATCCCCTCAGTGTTCCCCACAGATGACCTTTGCTTAGTGACAGGGGTCATCTTGACCCCTACTAACCAAACAATAGATATCGGACAAACAAAGTAGATTAATAATGAAAAAATAAATCACATCCAGCTTAAAGAAGCTTGATCCATTTGACCCCAAGAAGAGATAGATCAGATGGAGGATCTCAGCAGGATTTTCAGGCCACTTCTACAAAACAAGGCAGGTACAGTGGATCCACTGTGACAGATGAGAACCCATGTTGTGTCCTTGGCTATGGTGACTAAAATAATTGAGAAAAAACATATTGGGAAGACTAACAAAGAGGAGGCTTGCTTTCATAACCAATAGAGCCACTTGCAGATTTAGGGGCCTCAGATCTCAAAAATAAGAAACAGTGTGGTAGTTGCCATGGAAAAATTCTTACCTTTTTCTCACAGTAATTTGGTAGTACTTTTGGGTAGCATGGGTTTCCATGTAGTTTTGTTTTAGCCAGAGAAATGATCCTTCCAAATGCAAATAACCTAATTAATATTATAATATGAGAGGGTATATGTAAATGTTTTTGTATCAGTTCCAGTATAGCAGTAGTCCATGCAAATTTCTCTGTAATTTCTGTAAGCGACGGGACTTTCTGGAACTTTGTTATGTAAGTCTAGCAGCAAGCTGATGTTAAGCCCTACATTTGTCTTTTTGAACAAATTTGTGGAACTGACAACTTTTATATTATTTTTGGTACTTTTAAAACAAATCTTGCTCAATGAATTAGGGTTAAGAGATTTTACTTTGACTCTATAGGTAGTTGCTCAAGCCTGGTAGAGCCTGAAGCAGTAATATGCTAATTGAATACATACATGACTTTTTTTCTCCTTGGTAGTTACCCATTATAGATGCTACTTCAGGCTAGCGTACAATGAATTGCATCTTATTGCTAAGGAACAGAAAAGTCTAGACTTAAAGCAATCAACTATCCAATGACCAAACAATAACACAGCAATATGTCTTTTGATTTAAAAAGAATTGGAAGGCTATGTTATTTATTTATTTATTTATTTATTTCTACAAGGGTCATTTTTTGATATTTATACTAGCTTCAGTATATTTTTATAACTATGCTTATAAAACAGCTTAACTATAATACACTGTTTATGGCAATAATCTGAAGCGTTTAACAATTAAAAAAAAAAAAACACTGAATGAAGAGGTCTCTAAACCCCTCACACTGAGTGCATATTTTTCCTATTTGGTTAAAGAAGCTTGCCAGGGCTACTTCCGGCAGATCTCAGATAATAAAGGATTGCTTGGTATTGCCAAAGTTAGAATGTTGCACGTGATTAAACAGGATTTCCACTGCTGAAGTCTCGTAAGCACAAGGTACGGCTTCCAGACATGTTGTAGTCTCCCACCGCCAGAGGGAGACTACAACTGCTCCTGCCTCCTCCTTTAGAGTTGCTGCCACCTCCTTGGCCAGTCCACTGATGGTCCACTGCTGGCGTCGCCTGCCGAGGGTTCACTGCTGCCATCGCCTCCCCCGGGGTCCTCTGCTGCCATCGCTTCCCGTGGGGCCGATGCTGCCGTCGCCTCCCGAGGGTTTGCTGCTGCCGTCACCCACCGAGGGTCCGCTCATGCCATTGCCTCCCGATGGACTGCTCCTTCCCAGTTCCTCCTCGTCTGGTGTTGCTTGTTTGCTATCGCCTGGGGAAGTCTGTTAGATGTAACATAAATCACCCGGCGATGCCTGTTTGTCACTGCCTGGAAATGCCTGTTTATCATCATCCGGGGACTTGTTTGCACCAGAAGCAGTTTCACTGCAGCATTTTCTGTTGCCGGAGCCAAAGAACATCCACTGTGCCCTGTTGCTGGGTCTCAGTCCCGCCATGAAGGCACGGACTGTTGGCCAACCCTTCCTCAAAGATAGGAGAAGGACAGTAGGGGACTTGAGGGAGGGTGGTTGTGTTTTAGGTTGGGGGGGGGGGCATGGGAGCCATGTGTGCTTTGCCCTGCCATTAGATTCAATGAGTGAAGGCCTAAAAACTACATTTCTGCTAGGGCTAAATGGGAAACACCTGGGTGCATTGTGAGGGAATTGTAAATTAAATGATTGGTTGAGGGTTTGCAATTATTGGTATGTTCACATGTAAATAAGGTTGCTATTTTGTCTGTGTTTGGGGGTATCCATGAAGAGGAACGACAAAAGGAGAAAAGAGAAAATGAGAAAGTAAAGAAAAACAACAACAGCTACTCACGCTGGGAGTACCAGCATGTTACTTGTTTTTGGAGGGATTTTGTGTGCAAGAGTTTGTTTCTTTTAAACTGTTTATTTTTCTCGGTGAGCTGTTTTTCTGAAAGTGTTTTGTTTTATTTTTATTTCAATAAATACGCGTACCAGCGCTTCCACTCACAGTACCTGTCTGTGTCTCTGTATGTCAACTTCCTGGTCTGGGTACATAATCAACACAGCCGTCCTGACACAGTAATATTTACAAATATATTTTCGAAAATATAATAAATGGAAAACACACATTACAATATACTGCCATTTTTTCTGGTAAATCTTTTGCAATATATTGTAACATATAATAATATATTTCAAAATACACAAATTATTGCTGTTTTAATATATAAACATGTTGGCAACATATATATTTTAAATATAAATGCACCTTTAAAATTATTTTAAAGGTAAACAGATTATATTCTGAAATATACCTGCCTACTTATATTTCTTATATGATTTTGCACAACTGAAATTGCATCTGGAAAAAATATACAAACTGTAAATATACAGTATGTCAACATATTTTCCCAATATATTGCAATGTATTTCATTTCAATAAAGGGGTAGTTCTAGGAGACACCTGCAAGCCTAGGTTTTGACCTGCATGGACCTTTAGGGTATAAATAGGCAATTGGCTTGGCGATGTGATTAGAGAACATCCACTGAACTTCAGTTCTCCAGAGCTGTAGTGAGGAAACTTAATTTGAATTTTTTGAGAAAAACAAGGTAAAATAATTGAAGGGAATGCTGCAGAAGATATACTACGTTTGAGGGTCAATCCATTTTTTAAGGCAACAAGGAACAATTGCTCATTGAATACCAAATTACAATGCCAGATAAAAGGGTATTGTGTGTCAAAACTGTATAACTGTCAATGTGAAAATGCAAGAAGATTTTCTAAGGAAGGAATTATAACTTAAATTCTACACCTATTTATCCAATGGTTTTAGGAGCCAGTTTTGGTCCCAACTAAATAACCAATTCCAAAGCAATTATTGTGATGGTTTTTGAAGAATCAATTCCATTATAAAATCTAACAAGTTTACAGTACAAGAAAATGGGTGTATTAAAACTGTACCTTGTGATAAAATGACTGGTGTCATGCAAAGTGACACACACATTACAAAAGTGCTGGACTGAGCGACCTTTCAGTTCTAAAAATCTAATTTTCAGAATCTCTTCAATCTGCAACTGCCAAAGTGTCAAAGAAATACATCAGAGAGGAAAGCAAGTAGAAGACACTAACAATCTGTGCCGTCGTTGCGCTAAATGAATTATGATGTCTTTAACTAACTGACAGATTACTTAGGTAGTTGGATGAGTCTGTTTTCATACTTAGCTGGCCCTCACAGGGGAATCCTACACAGCCTGCCTATTTTTCACCCAATTTACTTCCAAATGATGGCTAACCTGAGGTCCTCCCTCTGCGCTTGGTTTAAGCAATGATTAATGTGAAGTGTTTAGCCAACCCTACCTGGGGACTAGCCCATCTGCAAACTCATGTCAGGTAAAATAGAAATGCTTGCAGGCATCAGCCTTTGAATGACAGCTTCCTTCAGCCTCCGGCATCTCTCTGCAGCAAAGCCAAGGTCTTAAGCACTGCCTGGGTTGCAGGTTGTAGTTTGACAGCTTGTCCCAGCTTGAATTGTATCCTGGGCAAGAAGGTCTCATTTATTCTGCTTATGCTCAACAATAAACACCCATTTTTAAAGAATGAAAGAAATTATCCATAGCTACTTTGTATAACTCTGTATGCTTTACAGAAATACAGGAATCCTTCTTGTAAATTATATATAAAAACAAAAACAAAACAAAACAAAATAAAACAAAACTGCTTATGCTTTAGTGTAACGCAGTCCTTACATAATGATCCTGCTGTGGTAATGTTATGGTACTGTAAGGAGTAATAATAATAATAATAATCTTTATATAATGCCTTCCATAGTAGACCACCATCACAAAGTGCTTTACAACATACAAGACCAGGGTCAACACAACATCTCACCCCAAAGACAGAGCACAAGAAGGTGACTTGCTCAGGGTCACACAATCACACAATGGCTAAGCTGGGATTTGAACCAGGTACCTGCTGGTTTCAAACCTGTTTCTTTAACCACTGGACCACACAGCCAACATTATTGAATAATGTCTGTATGTCCCTGCTCACCGCACTGTCATGCCTTTACTAGGTAAGCTACTATTATCTTTAAAATAATTGAGTAATATTTGTTAAAAATCCATTGTGTTGCCATTGCTGATAAAGTTGTAGTTCAGCTGTAAATGCTTAATCAGCTTTGATAATAACAATGCTTTCCACATTTATTTTCATTTTATGTTAGGTTTGGATATTTAATATGATTATTTTATGAATGTTTACAATTACATTGTAGTAGTTTACAAAGTAATATAACTTAATTATGTAACCATTTTTGAAGGCACAAAATTATTTAAATGAGGACACATTTAAGCATAAGAATAGGCTCCAGAATGATTACAGTATGTGTCCTAAAGCCCAATGGCTTCTGCTGCTTGGACCTGGTAATTCAGGACAGGTCTTGTGTATGCTGCTTTACTAGAAACGGCACCTCTTGTTTCCAGTTGTACTTGTTGTACTCAGTTTTACAGCTGGGGGAATGTGCTGCTGGGAGGTGAAGTGTCATGCAGTCACACAGCAACTAGGTTCGGAATCTCCTGAGTCAATAGGCCAATAGGCCCCACTGTATTCAATGTTCAAGCCATCACCTGCCACATGTGTATTAATCTGAGCTGCCAGCCTTCATGATGGAGGTGCTGCTTTGTCTTTTCATCGGTGGTTGTCTTTCTGTTTCTCAAACAATAACTTGTTTAGGGCTGCCAAAAATGTAATATCATCTCCAGTTTGAGCTGAAGTGGTAATCCTTTAACAGGGGTATAGTTATATGTTTATGTCTAAATTGTAAAACTGCGGAAATAAATACATATGCACAAGACCTCTGTAATGGCATTTATTACAATACTAATACTGATCTCTTTAACAATTTTTTATTATGAATGAGATTATACATCTGACCCAAACTTTCATGTTAGAATAAAGAAATCAGCTATATAAAAATGGTTATGTTGCCAAAAAAGGAGGCTTAAGCATTTCGGATATTATCATCTGATATTATCGTGTCTTTTGTGGAAAGTTATTGCATTTCAATGTCGATAGTATCCAAGGCAATTACATTATAAAACATATTAAATAATGATACAATTGAGCCCATAGAATAAAACGATATAATTTCTCATTGTATTGTCAAATCAAATAAATAGGTATCTCCCTACTTTTCTGTTTGTTTGAGTGTAATTAAGAGAAATTTAGTGATGCCTCTTTAATATATACATAGCACAGTAAGTCTCAATGTTGTAGTACCTAAAAAAGCAGGACTACTGTTATAATTACAGTAATATCGGTGGAAGCCATTTATACACATATTTGGGTTTGTTATTTACAGGTATATACAACAAAGAAGAAATATATATATATATATATATATATATATATATATATATATATATATATATATATATATATATAATGGGATTTTTTACTTACCATATACAACTAGGTAGCCAAATAATTAAATGCCCATGTTTCTTCAGTCTAGATAGTGAAATCTAAATATTACTTTACAGCATTTACTACTATATTTTTATCTGATGTATGTGTATTGGAATCAAGCTAATTTATATCACAAAAATGTGTTAAATGTTAAGTACTTTATAAGAAACATCTATAGAAAAAGTGAATATTGACGTTTTGAAGTACCTGCTGCTGGCACTAATAGGTTGGATGTGATTTAGATGTCTGTTTTACACACGAGCGACTTGTCTGTTTAATTTCATCAAAACCAAACCACTACAAATGGCACAGATGCTGGTATGAAAGTAATCAAATTAGATTTTGGACAGGTTTATGGCCACTTGCTGTCAGCTCAACTCTAGTTGGCTATCATCACGACTAATACAGTTTTGATGGTGATTAATGGCTCCATTAACCTACTGTTTAATTTATGGCGTGATCGACACATCGCTCTGGGTATCTCAGCTGGCCAAGCCTTTATAATATTTTCAAAACTGTGCAAGATGGGTAGACATATTAACCCAGGTACACTAGCCCTGTACCTGTATGTAGATCATTTTATCAGTGAGTTTTATTTATTACTGTACCTTATAATAAACCTTCATGTCAGTCTTATTAGTAGGGCGGTTCTGCCATAAACCGATCCAATCCAGGTGACAATCGTGCAATCAATTAGTTTTTGTCTAATTTGCACTGTCACTGCACATAGCTTTATTGTTAGTTATAATTACAGGCTAGCAAGAGAGAGTCCAGTCTTTTTTTTCTGACTCTGGTAATTTGTAACAATTGTAAATGCACTAATGTCAGCACTAGAAGCCAATGAGAGAGCACTCCGAATTACACTTCCAGTGTGAAAAAATTCAAGTTCAAATTCAGCGTGCGGCAGTCTAGGGGGTAAAGACTTTGGGGTGTAAACAGTGTTAGATTCGGGGATGGATGCCGTCCACTGCTTTTTTTCTAAGGGTGGATTCTGTCTACCCACTATTTTTGGTGAAATGCCATTTTTCACACTCCGTCTTTGTACTCGTTTGTACTCGCTAACCAATGGGATGTGACTTACAGGACAAAAGGGGACGTGGCTAGGTGATCTGTTCCTTTGTACTGGTTAAGAGAGAACCAATGAAGGACGAATGTAAAATAACTATGAGTGTTAGGTTTGTTTGTCTGTATCGTCTAATTGTACTGTTTATTATTTATTAGACAGCTAACATAATCTGGGGGTGTTGCTAGAGGCCAGCACAAAATGGACAACACTTCACTACTGTGCACAACTAAATTGTATTTCACCATGAGCACTACAGCGCTCACTCTGGACTTGTGACCATGTCTATATTTTGTAGGTGTGTTTAATGTCGTGTTTATTATTTCAGGACTGAACCCCGTGTTTATTGAACTGTGCAATACACATTGTTGTGTATTGCCAACCCTCCATTTCTTTATTGATTGTCATCAGACTTTGGATTATAAATAAACCATCATTTCACCAGTACTTTGTTTGTCATTGTCTTGAGCACTGCATCACCTCTACACTTGCGCACTGCCAACCATTTTTCTTTGAGTTTTAATATAGATTATAGATTTTAATTATAGATTTCGGATCTTTATAATGAAAGATCTTATCTAACATAAAGATAATAATGACTGTTATTATTATTATTATTATTATTATTATTATTATTATTATTATTATTATTACTAGAATTACAGTATTATTTCGGAAGTACTGTCGGTGGATTCTGTTTTTCTTTTGGCAACAGCTACCGACACTACCCAGGGAACATTAATAATGCTGATGATGTCATCAAAAAGAGGCGGATTGTCATTCTTAAACAACTGTATGCCCATCCATAAAGTGCTTTGCGACAGGCGCCCGTATTCTCACATCATCTTATGGATTGCAATATAACGAGTTTATTTAGTTTTAAATGAAATTCATTTTATTACTGCAGTCGGCAAGTACTTTTATGAATAGGGCCCAATGTACATTTTTAATTACAGATACTAATATCCATGTATTATAATAATATATAAAAAAATAATAGATAGGATTCAGTGAGTTATTATTATTATTATTATTATTATTATTATTATTATTATTATTATTATTATTATTAAAACTCTACACTCAGCCCTATTTCCGCCTGTTTTTCACTGTTTTCATTTATGTATTTGTGACTACTGGATAGTTTGTGCTGCTTGCATGTAACTTATATTAAATGAAAGGCCACAAAATCTTCTTTCATATTATTGTTGAAATAGGATCAGGCATACTATATGTGGTATAGAAGAGAATATATGTAATAAAAATAAAATAATAAAAAACACTTTTTCCAAAACAATCATGTTTGGTCACTGCTATATATTTTGTAATCATAGATAGCTCAAAAAAACTTCAATATGAAATTAACATGGGGAAAAAAATGAAGCAAATTGTGCAAAAAACAACTGTTTTATTTTTGCCAAACGAGTATAATCACACCTTTTTTTTAACAAAGTAGAATATGGAACACTGAAGATAACTTTTTACAATTTTATATGCTCAGGCCATGTCCTTTACTTTATGTGCCATTCTGTAAAGAAATGGATAAACTCTCTCTCTTGCTCTGTCTCTCTCTCTGGTCTGTAGCTTGTCTAGCAAGCTCTTGCTCTCTCTGCACTGTGTATGTGGTTATTGCTAGTATTACTGGAAAGCTGAGATTCTTAGCTTTACAACGATACTGCCCATTTCCGTCTAGCTGATAACATAATGAAGCTATTGACTCAAAACGAAACCTACGCATGTGAACCTTGTCACATGATGAGTGGCTTACTTTCAGGTGATCGCAGCTCTGGCAATGAGTATCGCTTACCTGTTTATTGGGACTCCAATCAGTGGGCAAATTTCTCTCCCAACTACAAAATGTCCATTTACTTCAAAGGGCTGTCTCGGATGCAACACATGTCAAGAGAAAAACAATCTGGGGGTGTTTCATCACAAAGGGTAGGCATTTCCAAAGAATGGAATTCAAGAACTGTAACGTCTCACGGAAATTCAAAGTCGGAAAAGCTATTATCTCTGCGGAAATAAATACATATGCACAAGACCTCTGATGCACAGATTAAAGTTTGCAAAATTAACCACTAATCCAAAAAGAGGGAATTGGAAACGGTGGTTGTTTCAACTACAAAATGTGTTTAGGACTGTATATAGTTGTGCCAAAATGGATAGGCCATACACAGACTTCCTGGCACTAATTGAACTTCAGGTTGCAAACGATGTTGATGTAGAAGGTGGCTATTCATGCAATTGACTGCACTGCAATACAAATGAGAAAAAAGCTATGTGAAGAAATTGTGGATAAGGTAATAAAAATGTTTATGTAGATTAAGTTTATATAGTGAAGATAATTTCCAGTAAAGCGGTTTTAATTGTATACATCTGCACTGCATTGAACAGCGAGAAGCCTACAACTTTTTTTCCCTTGATCTGCTTCAACTACAGCAAACAAATACAGATCACATCGAAAATTCTTTGCTAACTTGTTTGTTGCATCATGGGTTCAATAGTGACTACCTTGCAGAACCATTTGTAATGATGGTGAGAACGTCATGTTGAGAATAAAGTCAAGTGTTTTACAACGTCTGAGTAACAAATACCCCAGGCTAATCAATTGAGGAAAAACCAACAAGAACTATCAGAAATCGTAGCTGAGTTGGGAATTCAATTGCTCAAAATTGGTTGTGTTTTTTCAGTGCGTTGGATAGCTTCGAGCAAGAGGGCTATTAAAGCTGTGTACAGGCAGCCACAAGTTGTTCACGAGATGGTAAACAATAGTCGGAGGACTTAACAAGGTCATGATGCCAGAGGGTTTCTCATTAAATATAGCTGGTGTAGCTAATGCACTTGACACCAGGTAAACATGTTAAAGAGCCCCTATAAGCTATTAAAGTCGGATCTTTCAAGGAGGTGCAGATTATCATTAATCAGAGTCATTTATGGCAAACAAGGATGAACCTTCCCCAGAATCTGTCTGACAATCTACAATCAAGGCTATATGTGATTATTGTTTTGCACAACTCATCTTTAGCTCCACTGACTGAGTTCAACAGCCTAATTAAACAACGTTTTTTTAACAAGCATAAATGGCCAACTGCTATTGAATCCCCATGGACTTATGGTGAAGGACATTTAGAACGATTTTGCAAGAGGTTCAACTTGGACCAGATCCAAATGTAAAGAATTTTGGGGCTATGTTGATAATGGAGGCCGTAGGATTCCAACTAGCGATAACAGTACTGGCACTGTAAATAGGGTGGGCGAACAGTGCATGCTCGGGTTCATCCCCTATGACGACAATGGGTGCATATCGTCAATTCAGCAGTTTTGAAATCAATGTAAGAGTATCCCAGTTATCATTAATCGCAAAACATAGATTTACTTTTTGTCTGCTACACATTTGTCTTCAAATATTTAAGTGTGTTTGTGTGGTTTTGTGGTTAGCAGTGCTCTAGTCAGTAGAAATTGCAACAGACAACAAAATCTGTTATAATAATTTTGCAAAATATAATATAAATCTCACAAAATATAATTATTTTGATTGTATTGTTCACCTAGTTTACATTACAAACAAATCTAATTTTTCTAAGTGGTTTTCATCGTACACTTTGTTTTTAAGTCAAGCGCCACAGTCAACTATGTTACTAGCATCTGCGTCATGTCTTTGACACCACCACTGTAATCACTTCATTTAAAAAATAAAAAATAAATTTTCGTTTTAGATATCTTTGTTAGGTTAATACTGATTAATTAAACCTTTTTTTTTTTTCCTTTAAATCTAAAAATGAATTTAACCACCCTACTGGAAAACACAACCCATTACTCCACATTGGGTAAACCTATAGTCCACTCGTTATTTTCTGTAGGTTAAACCCTGGATGTAGATAAGTAAATGAACCAGACACAACGGTTAGAATTTCTGTAAATCATTTTACTTTTATGTTTCTAATTTTATCATGTTTGACATGATTAAAATAGTATATATATATATATATATATATATATATATATATATATATATATATATATATATATATATACATTTTGTTTAAATAAGTAGCTAATCAGATTTCTAATCAATATGTGTGTAATGCATTATACTTACTTAAGTGAAATACTTCTTATTTTACGTTTTTAACTATGTAAGCAAATCATGCAAAGCTATTTTATTAATACATTTTTTTTAAGTGACAGCAGTAGCGGTACATTGCATCTCAATTGAAAATGCAGAAGCAAAGAACTTTGGACAGTTTTTTTCTTCCAAAGGGACAGCATAAAGGTAACACTAACACAACAACACAACTAGCATACACTTACGTGTTTTGTTCTTCATTTAATTTTGGTTTAATAAGGTTATATAATTAATTCACTTGTAAAACAAATGCTATCTTTTTATTTCTTGAGTGCACCTTATGTGGCATGTGTTGATTAAAGTTCTGTCTCCTATAAAACAACGCAATATACAGGATCAGCTACATTAGCAATGTACATATTTATATTAGAGCTCAGTCATGTTAACAGCTGCTACAAAAGCCAAAATGAGGTTGTTCTGGGTTGTCAGAGCTTATTAACCCAAAACTTTCTCTTTGGCTCCATTCCCCACATCCTAAGCTGCCCCCCCCCCCCCCCAAAAAAAACAAACAAATAATTATTTATTAGACCACCCTCTAGTGGCAGCATTGAAGCTTGAGTATACCTCAGGGTGGTTATCTTTGAAAACAAATAATGCAAATCTAACAAGCACTGTTTGAATACATGTCTCCCTTGCTTCCTCTAAGGAGCCTCCACTGGTTAAATGAGGGATAATTTGAACACAGATTGGTTTCCATGGAAACAGCCACCATCAATCACCTTCAGGTGTAGCATTCCAGCACACCTGTACAATATCAATTATATTAGACCCGATTACATAATCCGGATAGACACAGAGAGAGGAGCACAGAGAATAGGAATGGGAGCATTACAAGCAGTAAACCGTGCAGGAGAGTCCACTGCACAGAGAATACAGCACAAAGAAATGGATAAAGCCAGATGAAGCGACGAAGAACACTGGAAAGTAACCAGGGGACGAAGAAGACTGGAAAGTAACCAGGTAAGCCCTTGTGTGTGCTAGTAATAGAGAGGTTCCCCCACCCCCCGACAAGTGACTCATTATCTAGAAGCCTCCTAGTGGAATCGACCCCCAAGTGGTCGACCACCAAGTATGATATCAGCCCTTAAGCTGCCCCATCCCCGTGTATCAGTGGGATAGACAAGGGAGGCCCATTTGCTTAGTCTGCAACCAGAGGGTTAGGGTTAGGGTTAGGGTTAAGGTTGGTCATATGGCCAGAATCTGCCCGCAACTAGATTCCCCTAACTTAAATTTAAACGAGAAACCCTGGCCAGTATTTCTGGGAGACATGTCATACATTCTGTGGGATTACTGTTCACTTTCTGAACCAATGGAATTGTGATACTGGACACGGGCAAACTGGAACTGAGTGAGACTTTGGTTAAAGTCGTAAGGACCTGGACATCGAGACTTTATTCTGAATAAATACTTGTATTAGTTTATATTGTTCGTAATGTTTTAGGCATCAAGTTTTATTGATTGGCTTGTGATGTTATGGTTTTTATAAACAGTTTTTGCACAATTAAAACCTTGGTGGCAATGCGAAATTTTAGCTGCATAGAATATGTTCCTCTTTGAAAATAAAATTTGTATCATTGCACTTCCCTGGTCTGCCTGCCTTTTTATCTCCATGTGTGGTCTTTTGTGGTACCCTGGAATCCAAAATTACCTGTATAAAACAAAAAGAAAGAAATACAGATGTTAATAAATTATAGTATTAATTTATTATACTTACCGTTTCAAAGGTTGACATAACCACAATGTACAAATCTTCATAAATAATTCAAACTAGATATTTGGATTTTACTACATTTCAGGTGTACACGCTGAGAACTTTCCTAGTTTTTGGATTATTACAATATAATTTAGAAAGTATCTTCTGAATACCAAATGTTTATAAAAACAGTTATTAATAAAACTGAAAAAACATAAGTACCTACAAGCCTAGAGTGCTCTTGTTGTGTCCCTATTCTATATAATTCATCCTATATCTAATATTAACTGAATTTATGTAAATTTGTCATCACGTATTTCTGGACAGTTACATAATAACCAAGGTACTCTAACCTCTTTCTCATCTCTCCTGCCCTTCATTCTTAGACACCCTAGGTTCCCGGTATTGTCTCAACAGCGTTCCCCCTTCATATTAAAAATCTGCTGAGCTGCAAACTCAGTTTGATTCCTAAATGTTCATTCTCCTCCTCCTCCTTTGTAGTGTAAATCTCCCTTCCTTCCTATTCAGGTATTCTAAAGATTCCCCATTCACCACGTCTGCTCTTTCATTTAGTTTAGTCACTCACAAAATGTTTCAATAATATCCAGCCTCCATTTATCTCCATACAGTGTACTGTATATAAAAATGTCCAAGTTTTCTGGAACATTTTCCTGTTTTGAGCACTTATTCTATGTCGTCATGATTTGAAGAAATCTCCTTTGTCCTGCAAACATTTCATATAAAAATACCACCCTCCTACAAGCACTGGGGCAGATTAATAAAGACCTTCATGATATGATTTGTGAATATGGCCCTAAATGTTGATTATAAATTCTATTCTAGGATACCAAGATATTTAGTGAGACAGAGGTCCAAGTTAAAGCAGGGAAAAAAATATTTTACCCTCAGTCGTTCTGCATTTATCAGTGTTTGTACTTAGGTAGTGTGTGTGTGTGTGTGTGTGTGTGTGTATATATATATATATATATATATATATATATATATATATATATATATATATATATATATATATATATATATATATATATATATATATATATATATATATATATATATATATAAAACACAGTTATAAAAAAGTCATTACATGGGTAGCAAAGCCACTTCTTATGTATGTCTTTCCATAGTTTGCACTCCAGTTTGCAAACATGCATCATAAGCAAATGCTGTTAGTATAAGGAAAGTGTCATCCTGGGGTATACATAAAATAAAACATCACTTAATTGCAGAAAGTGTCAGTGAAATTGGTTATAGTATCTTTTTTCATTACGGTACAGAATTATTATGGTTACTGAACATATTATGACTGTATTTAATTATGGACGTAGGTTTGCTTAAAAAATCTCGGACTCTTAGCCCTGAATTGTTGCTTTGATATGTATTGTGTCTCGTCTCCTAAACAAGTTCTTCCACTGCAGCCTGGCAACGGTGTGTTCCACTGCATCATGCTGAAGAGGAAGGAAGCAGTAGGTTGCTATCTCACCATAGCTACAGGACTTGAAGGTCTTTGACAATAGCAGGCAGCCAGGTTCAAGCTGCCAGCAGATCCAACAAACAATGAAGCTGCTTCCCATTACCCCCAAGGTAGTCAGTGCCCATCCAGGAAGAGTTTTTCTCTTTTGTTGTGCAACTTAAACAAGCGACACCAGGGATTAGGTGCATCTAATACATTCCTGGTGGAATGTCCAAAAAAACAGATATGACTACTTATGATACCATAAATCAAAGCAGCCCACAACACATGAGCAGCTGGCACATTTGCAAATAATTGTAATTATTAATCATGCCGATTTCACACCCTTCAGCTTTACGCCATTCGCTTTCTGCCAGAGCCCATCCCTGGCGCCTTGAGCTGTTCCTGCTATGAAAATTATGATGAGTGTGAGGTCTTTGATGATTGTCTTATGACAGTACTGAGCAGCACACAATTGAGTTTATGGGACACCATGGGTCTTATAAAGAAGGTGTTCTCCTTTTTTCACTTTGTTATCATTGTTACACCAACTCCCATTGTTTGTGAAACTTTTCCATAACTTGCCATGAGTAAAGCTGCTCTGACACCTTTATTCTATTCAAATAAATTAAGGACCCATATTAGATGTATTATTATTATTATATGAATCCCTGCTTATGGACACATAGTTGAGGGCTTGAATACATACAAAACTCTAATCAGGTTCCCGGCAGTTAGATTCATATAAGCTTTCTGGTCACAATCCTTTCACTAGAAATGAACATAGTTCTAAAAGTACAAAACGGAAAATGTATCAATGTCTTTATGTTCTGTTTAGAATTTTAGAAGGATTTTATATGGAGTGTTTTTTTTTTGTTTGTTTGTTTTTCTCGAATCAGTCCTTCAACCCAAATTACTATTTTGAAAACAAAACAACGTTCAGCTTTGAGCAGGAAAAGCAGAGCTAACACCAAGGTATATAATTCCATTCAGGAATTCTGGTGATAATGGTAAATCGCAAGAGAGAAACCAGAACCCTGAGAAGAAACTACACATTTATATATATGGCTCTCTGGTTACTTGTTTTAAAACATATTAGTCTAATACAAAAGACAGGGATGAAGTGTAGAACTAGTAATGTAGAAATTGCAAAGGTAAAAACAGGTAACAGATTTTCTGATTTGAATTACTGTAGTTCTTATTCGTTTATTGTATTTAATACTTGCTTTAAATGGACTTTACTCTTATAAGCACATATTTTTACTATATTAACTGCTGTTAGTCGAAATCGCTCTCAAACATAAATTATTTACTGTATTTTTTCTTGCTATTATTTTAATTTGCTCTTATTTTCTACTGACTTTATTGTATTTTATAACTGCTTGCAATGTGATATTTTGTAACAATTGTAAGCTGCCCTGGTAGTCCAAGATTAGTGTTAAGCATTAAAATGAGTACCAATATTAGTTCATAAGGAACAGCAGGTGTGGATTTCATGCGCCTCTCTTTTCTTTTTTTTTTTTTTAACAAACAATGTGACATAAAATGTGTACTTGAACAGTCAAATGGCTCATTTCTACTGCAATTTTCAAAGCCTGTCTGTAAAGTTGTGACAGAATGTTTAAATGAACCTGGACAATACCACTGTTTACAGGTTAGGGGAGCTCAGGCCACTTTGAAAAATCCATGAGTGAGACTTGTGCTCTGGAACTTTTGGGATTTCACCCACTATGATGAGTAAAGTGAGAACATTGGTATTGTCTCTCCTTTTTCTGAATTAGCATTTTAATAATGCACAACATAGACTGGACATAAAGAGGATGTCATTTGTTTCAAATGAAAAAGAAAGCTCTTATAAAGGTTTGTAGTGTGGCCAGGATTTACCGTAGTCAAAGAAGTAACTGTGGTCTACCTACTGAAAGAGGCTGATTGATGCAGCCAGCTGTCAGCGTTCAGGCCAGCCTTATGGCTGCAGCCTAAACAAGGTCTTTAAATACAAGGACAGCCCTCATCAGGCTGTCTGCTGTACTTGCTCCTGCTGTCCCTACAGCTGCTGGATTCCAGCCGGCTCACAAGCTGGTTCTGCTTTTTTTTCTTCTTTTTGTTTTACAATTTTTTCCATAATGGGCCATGTGAGCGAAACTCATGCATGCAATAAGCAAAAACACTTATTTAGTCCATGGTAATTATGTCTAGTACTGATTTTGATGTTACATTACATTTCCTGTGGTTATGTGTTTACTCTTTATCATGGTTTACACTGCTTGCCTGTGCTTTACCCTGCTTTACTACTGGTGAACAATGAACATGTTATACATATTCTGAAAGGAAACAGCAGTTTATCCAAATGTAAAATGGAACAATGGAAATACCCATTAAAGGGCTCCAACACACACATATGTTGTTTCTTGCCAGTTAAGCAACCTTTCTTAAAATGAGTCCTGGTACAGAACTCCATAAATATAGTCTCATTGATATGACTCGATTGATGTTTTCTATACTCATATGGTGTACTTTTCCTACATTTGTTTTCTGTAATACATACAGAAGAATTCTGTCTCACACCACCATAGAATGCAAACTTATAATTTATATTCCATACCCTGAATCCACACCACTGATGGCATTGAAAGTTTTGTTGGGTAAGAGAAATGTATGAGCCATATTTGGTGTACAGGTACTTTTTTTAGACCAGCTGTATAAGGTTATACACACAGGACAATGGGAGATGTTTAACTGAAATTAAACATTGGTGTACTAGAATACTAATGTATTTAAAACAGATATTCAAAGCACATATTTGCTTCTTTAGTTAACCCTTTGCAGTCCTATGTTGGACCAGGTCTGACATTACGATTTTTCCTTTCCAGTCCGATGTCAGACCCTGTCCGACATCATCAAAAAGACATAAAGCACAGATCTCTAGTTGTTCTTTTCTCGGAAAAATCCGGGAAAACCTCTCAATGGCCGAGTTTAGCTGATAGGACCTAAATGAAGCCAAAAAAAAGGGGGCATATCTGAGCAATACAGATAACCCCTGCACCACAGAGATAACATGGACACAAATAAAGGAGATAGCTGCTTCCGCACCCAGAGCTCAGATAAGATTTGCAGAACTTTTTGAGATGTTATAGTAATTATTAATGTAGAATAATACATAATTATTCAGCGACGACCCACGCAGGTAACACCCCCTTTACTTATGATGTTAGCAGTGGGATCTGCTAGGTCCTGCCGAGGCAAGACAAGATCACCCGTCTGAGAGAGACATGGAGACATGGCATTCCATTTGCCTGCTGTATGGGCATGTGGAGACCAACTGCCGGAGCTGAACGGGGACATGGACCTAGAGTGGGAAAAGAAAAGTGCCACAGAAGGAGGAGTTACCATCCTGCGTGCTACAGAGGGAGGAGTTGCTGTTCTGCATGCCAGAGAGGGAGGAGTTGCTGTTCCGCATGCCAGAGAGGGAGGAGTTGCCATCCTGCATGCACAAGGAAGATCAGCCACCGTCCTGACAGCCAGAGTGACAGGTGTCGCCATCTGTAGGAATAGTGAGGCTACTGTGCTGCTCTCAGCAGCCTCTGCACATGATGCTTAAGGGAGATTATAGTCATTTTATACCTGACATGACGAATCGTCCTCTAATATATATATATTATATTATATATATATATATATATATAATATATATATATATATATATATATATATATATATATATATATATATATATATACTAGATTAGCTAATATATTCATGGCTATATAAGTGGCTTTACATAACATCAAGGCATAATAATCATAGTGAAATTTCAATGGTAAGAAAGAATCAGCACAAAAATGTCTTATACTGTATGCATTCATTCATTGTTTTTCTCCTACACCCCACTTGACCCAAAGTTCACCAGCCGCCATTGCTGGTACCCTAATGGCAACCACCAACCTCTGCAACTGCCTGCACCTTAGTATTAATTAAACCTGAGCAGCGCTTCAACTACAAACCCTCGGTATCTCATTTCTCAGCTGATATCTACACAGTAACGGAACACCAGTTACAATGCATTTAAATGAAAGTTTTGAAAAGTGGCAACCGAAAATCTTTACAGTTTAAGTTAGAGTTTGGACAGATTTACTAAACTTGCTCTGTAGTACAAATTGATTTTGAAAAGATTAATATGAAATAAAATGAATAAGAAAAAAAATGGTTACATTGGAAATATTTTTACAATAGTTTATGTTTCAACTACAGTGCAGTCCGTTTCTAATAATTACATCCATCCTGGGTTTTTTTATTCTTATAAGCTGGTGATTCTTAAAAGCTGACCGATATGATTACTGTGGTGCAGAATCAAACTTAGTATGAGAATAAGAACTTGTTCTCTGGCTGCAGTTTAATGGGTTGACCACTAGATGCCACGGGTTCCTGCATGTATGCACGCCCACAAAAAATCCAAAACTGCTTTCTTTAACAGATTATGAATAATAGTCAATTGGTTAACTTCTTGTTAAAGTTGATGACACTATGATAGAAATGGCTTAGCCGATAGATTTGTGATGGGGGTATAGGGGTGTAAGGAAGTAGAAGTAACAAAAAGAAACCAAAATTCGAGTAAGAGATCTAGTGTTTGTTCCACACGAAGTACTGTTAGTTAATTCTCCAGCTGAGAGCTAGGTTTATTTTGTTTTATTAGTGGTTGTTTCGCCACCGCAGTAATAAAAACAAAACCAACACCAGTTTAAAACTGTAAATCAGTTACCTCCTCCTCCTCCTCCTCCTCCTCCTCCTCACCGTGATGTAATCCTCCTCCCTCTACATGCATATCACACAGTAACACTGCTGTACTCGGTATGCATTCAATGAACATGTGTTCACTTTATTGAAACACATTTTCACTAACAGAGAACACAAAAAAACATACCTGCACAATGTATTGGCATAGTCACGTTTGATTACAAAGAATGCAGTTTCCTGCATAATTGCACTATCCACACTGTGTATGTGCCTAATCACGAGATGTGATCAAATTCAAATTCAAAAACAGCTTTACTGGCTGTACACATCATTGCACTTGATATGGTACAATATTACATGTAGTCAATGTGCCACAAATTGATTCTTATAAACGGATTACTTGATTTTTAAAAGCTGATTATTTTAGAAGGTTGGTATAGGAATTATTAGGTGCCAGTGGTTTTGATCACTATATGCGGTTGATTCTTATATCAGTGATTCTTATAAACGGGCTGCATTGTATTGTGTATTTCCTTTTTAAATAATCTTAAGTAAAACAATGAATGTTGTGTGTGTATATGCAGTGGCTCTCAAAAGTATTCACCTCCCCTTAGACTTTTCCACATTTTATTGTGTTACAACATGGAATCAAAATGGATTTAATTAGGAGTTTTTGCCACTGTTCAACACAAAAAAGTCCATAATGTCAAAGTGAAAAATAACATCTACAAATTGTTCTAAATTAATTATAAATACAAAACAGAAAATAATTGATTGCATAAGTATTTACCTCCTTTGCTATGACACTCCTAAATACGTTCTGTTGCAACCAATTGTCTTTAGAAGTCACATAATTAGTTGGATTGAGTCCACCTTTGTGCAATTCACATGATTTTAGGTTAAATACACCTGCCTCTGGGAGGTCCCACAGTTGGTTAGTACATTTCCTAATAAAAACTACATCATGAAGACAAAGGAACATTCAAAGCAAATCCGGAATAAGGTTCTTCAAAGGCACTAATCAGGAGTAGGATATAAGAACATTTCCAAGGCATTGAATATCCCCCAGAAAGAAATGGAGAGAATATGGCACAACTGTGAATCTGTCTAGAACAGGCCGTCCTCACAAAATGAGTATCTGGACGAAAAGGACACTAGTCAGGGAGGCCACCAAGATGCCTATGGCAACTCTAAAGTGCATGTGGTAACAATAGCCCGGGTGCTTTACAAAACTGGCCTTTGTGGGAGAGTGGCAAAAAGAAAGCCATTGTTAAAAAAAACTCACATCAAATTTCAGCTAGAGTTTGTCAGAAGGCATGTGAGACTCTGAGACCAAGTGGAAGAAGAGTCTGTGGTCTGATGAGACCAAAATAGAGCTTTTTTGGCCTTAACGCTAAGCACTGTTTGGCGCAAGCCTAACATCGTACATTCCTACCGTGAACACCATCCCTACCGTGAAGCATGGTGGTGGCAGCATCATGCTATGGGGATGCTTCACTGTGTCAGGGCCTGGAAAGCTCATGAAGATAGAGGGCAAAATGGATGCAGGAAAGTACAGAGAAATCCTGGAGGTAAACCTGCTGAAGTCTACAAGAGACCTGGGACTTGGGAGAAGATTCATCTTCCAGCAGGACAATGATAAAAACGAAAAGGTCAATGTCCTGGAGTGGCCCAGCCAAATATTGACTCAAGGAGGTGAATACTTATGCAATCAATTAATTTCTGGTATGTATTTGTAATTAATTTAGAACAATTTATAGATTTTATTTTTCACTTCGACATTCTGGACTTTTTTTTGTGTTGATCAGTGGCAAAAATTCCTAATGAAATCCATTTTGATTCCATGTTGTAACACAATAAAATGTGGAAAAGTCCACGTGGGGTGAACACTTTTGAGAGAACACTTTTACAGTGAAAACACCGTACAATAACATCAGAAACTTATCAGGTTATTTACCAAGAAACTATCAGAAATGCAGCAATGATGTAACTCATCAATTCACAGTATACAGTGTAATGAATCATGTGAAAGGCATAGGAGCAAGTATGTGATTAATAGCATTTTGTTTTTAAGTTTCGGCAGTGTTGGGAACGTTACTGAAAAAAAGGGTAACGTATTACAACTTCACGCACGCAATTGGCCAGATAACAACAAAACCTCGGTGCAGATAAAGCTCATATGAAAGCCATTTTGTGAGCTGCTTCCTGAAATTCTTGAGTTTCGGTAAAGCTTTATTTTGTGTGGCATAATTACACGTTACATGCATTTTGTGTTTGTGTTTGTGTGTTGAGTTTGTTTAGTAACACTTATTGGTTGTTTCCTGCCTCAACAAATGTTTAAGATAGAGATTGGAAAGACCATTTTATTTAGCTTCAACAGTTATCAGATTATTTATTCTGGTGTGATGTTTTTTATTTCTCAAACTATTTTATTTTGCTATGATAAGCATACACCATGCTAAAGTACCTTTTTCAATGAGGAATACCAATCCAGTGGCCCTCTACTGGGTCACTTTTTCTCCCAATATAGAATAGGCAATTATTTTTAGGCTCAGCTCACCTCTACCACCCCCACGCTGAGTCGAGAGGGCGAAGACGAATACACACTGTCCTCCGAAGCGTGTGCCATCAGCTGACTACTTTTTTCATACTGCAGACCCACCATGCAGCCACCTCAGAGCTACAGCGTTGGAGGACAACGCAGCTCTGGGCAGCTTGTAGGCAAGCCCATGGGTCACTGGTGCGCTTTGAGCCAAGGACACCTTGGCCGACCTAAGCCCTCCCCCCATGAGCGATGCTTGGCCAACTGTGCGCTGCTGCCTAGGAGCTCCCGTCCATGGTCATAAGTGGAATAGCCTGGACTTAAACCGGCGACATCCAGGCATAGAGTGCATCCTGTACTCCTCACGGAGCACCTTTACTGGATGTGTCACTCAGGAGCCCCTTTATACTGATATTTTGACATTTGTTTATGGTTACATTTCCCAGCCATGGCACTTTTTAAAAAAAATATTAACTGTTAACAATCTTATAGCCTATATAAGGCTATATTTGCATCATGAGCCATTTGAAAAAAGGCATACTACCACAGTAGTGACGTAAAAAAGTGATAATTCCGCTGAGGAAAATATTCATGAACTTTGACCCATTTGACTCCTCGAGACCATCACTTTCAGCAAACACAAAATCTCCAGTTTTCAATCACTCGATAACACCCACAGTACAAAAATGTTCACTAATGATCAACAAAATGACAATACGTTAAAAAAAAAAAATGTAAATATGGTACATTCTTATCTAATAGAAACTGGAACGGAACAGGAAATTAAAACAAGGTAAAGGCAATCATCCAAATAAAGCCGAAGCTCTAATGGATAACTATTAACAACCAACTAGTGTGCTAGTTGTTAAAAGTTAATAAACTAAAGAGGCGCCCCTTAAAACAAAAGCCTGGTCCATTTACAGTATCTATTGCATATCTCTTGACTATTTATAAAGTGACCATCAATAAATATGTAATTGTAACAATTGATTTGGAACACATAATCAATAGCATTCTAATGTAGTAATACACAAGGAATGATCTGGTAAAGTTGTATTATAAAGGATGTATTTATCTATTAGTTCCTAACAATTTATTTAGACAGAAGCTTGTTGCAAAATGACATCTAGAAGATTTTGTAATAACCCAATGCAAAATAAAATGTACAATAATAATACACGAGGCAGAACGAGAAAGGCTTTCTGTTACACTCAGTGTGTCAGATAAACTGTGTTCTAGGTTCCCAGTTTCTCAATTGTGAGTATACTGCATGCAGCACTTAAAGAATGGAATATAGAAATGCTGGAACTTCTAATGGTAGCCTGCCTGGGAATTGCCAGAAACACATAACCAATTTTCAATTAAATAAAAATTAAAAAGTACAGTCGGATTCATTCACTTGCATGGTGAATAAGCGATGGGATTCTTGATCCTTAGAATTTCTCTGCGTCATCTTAATCTCCCTCCACCTAACCTATCAATTTACCTATCTGTCAACCGAATTTTTGGAAGGTAAATCTATATAATAAATACAATTTTCTGTGTTTGGAGAGAGTTGGGATGCTTTATATTGCTACAGCAATGAAATAAATTAGGAATACAATATTATCTTTTCTTTATTTGCATTCATGCAGTATCGGAACAGTTTTTATAAATAAATATCATTTTCATGCAGGCCAATGTTGAAATAAAAAAAAAAAAAAATCTGTTTCTGTGTTTGTTTGCAAATAATAAAAATAATTGTTGTTTTTGTTTTTACTGTTGGACCAAGTTTTTATACAGTAGTTCAAAATAAAATTACAGTTAAAATATAAGGCTATACTGTATTTAATGCATCCTCCATAAGTTAGCATTAAAGTATGTAAAGTATTTATTGAAAATACTCATGACTTCAAGGTAATGTTGCATTTTGCTCACTCAAAATACATTATACCCACATAGTGTCTAAATTGGAGAGTAAATTACTCAATGATCCAAAACCCTATCTGGAGTGCTGGTTACACTTCAAACTGAAGGTAGTTAAAACATGATACCACCTGAAAGCCATTATTGTCCTACCTCAAAGACATTAAAAACCCATAACATATATCAGAAATCAAACACAGTAAATGGGCTTAACATTTTCCCGGTCCTCCTGACAGCCTGCAGCCAGCTGACAAGTTTGAGTGACTGCCTGTTGGTGGTGTCTCCCCTGGAGGCAGTGACATTGACGTAGGGTGATGGATGACCTCAGAATGGCCCCACCCAGGCCACTTAGGCATGTGCATGACAGAGGACTCAGTAGGCCTGGGCCGGCCAGTGGGACAATACTCCAAACAGGTATTTAAATGTGTTAAAACAATGCATTGAATCCAGTGGAGACCACGATACAAATTTATGACCTTTAATGAGTTGCTAATGTGAAAATAATTTTCTTTTCTGCCCCTTAGACCTGCAAGGACAAAGACAGATGGAGTGGAACCCTTAGAACTGATAATTACATGTTCCCTGTGAGTGATGAGTGTCCTTCAGGAAGTTTTTGTTTTTAACTGAAAATAGGAAAAGGTGGGTCTTCTGTTTCACTGACAGAAGCCCACTTCATATATTTCCTCTTTTTAACAGAAACACTTCCAGATGGAAGCCCCACACCAAGCAACAAGAAGGCAGCTCATTGCAAGTTGAAATGCACATTTGTAAGGGGAGGTGAAAGGATTAGGGAGAAATGGCAATCAATTACCAGCAGTGATTGATTATTTAATCTAATATTCCACATTTACAAATGGTACTGACATTTTGGTTTCCTAGTCAAGAAAATGTTATATGGAGCAGTGTCTCTACTATATTAACTATCTACCTCCATTTTTGTCTGCAGCTCACCTATCAGAAGGATTGAAGACACATGGGCAACCTTAGTTCCTGCTAAAGTGTGCCATTTGAAGTTTTTGTTTCAAGTTAACTGCATGACAAAACGTTCTGAAGGCCTGAGCCAGCCTGTGGGAGAATATCCCAAACAGGTATTTAAATGTGTAAAAACAATGCATTTGGATCCAGCAGAGACCAAGACACAAATGTATTGCTGCTATTTAATGAGTTGCTAATGTGAAAATAATTCTCTTTTCTGTCCCTTAGACCAGCAAGGATAAAGACAGATGGACAGGGGCTCTCAGAATTAATAAGGGCAGTTGCCCAATGAGTGATGAGGGCCCATCAGGAAGTTTGGTGTCTTACCTGACAGAAGCCCATTTGACACTTTCCCTTTAAAAAAGAAGAAACACTTCCAGCTTGAAGCCCTATACCAAGCAACAAGAAGGCAGCTCATTTCAGGTTGAATGTACATGGAGGTGAAGATATTAGAGACAAAAAGCAACCAATTACCAGTTCAGGCAGTGATTAATTAATTAATTTAATTAGTGTTTCATATTCGAAATGCAACTGAGTGATGCTGATATTTATTATGCCTTTCTGGATAAGAAAACCATATCAGGCTATTATAACAATGTATTTACCAGACAACACAGTATATACAAGTTTCCATAGCAGTAAGTTTCTCCTGAAATTTGGCTTGGTGATTCAAGTCACATTTTCCCACGTACCTTCCATTAATAAAAACATGAGACAATAATGAGACATGGTTAGGTCTAAAGTGAAATTCGTATGATTTATAATAAAAACAAACTGTTATAGAGTCCATAAATTAACATGTTTCAAGTTACCACTTTTTTTTTAACACATTAATAGCTAAATTTAATTATTTATTGTATTCATGAATTAAATATTTTGAATCTACAGTATACTTAGGGTTTCTGATTTTCTGTGTTTTATCCTGACTTTTCTACTCTCCTTTAACAATTCAGTTGATACCTCAATCGCAAATGAGAAACGTGTTAACAGTAAAATTTATTTAATTTACAGTTTATTATTATTATTATTATTATTATTATTATTATTATTATTATTATTATTATTATTATTATGTCCTCTTAGCAGGCACCCTTATCCAGGGCGACATGTAATTGTTAAAAAATATCACATTACTAAGTATCACATTAAAACAATTAAATGAGCTTTTAAATCTTAAGTCTTACTTTTTCATTTAAAAGCAGAGGCGACATCTTTAATGTAAATACAGTTACGCAAAGCATTGGTAATGAACAAAAGAGCCTTATAAACAATGCTATACTCAATTTATAAAGTTCACAGTTATATCAGCCTTCTATTATAGCCTGTCCTGTCAGCTTTTATATTTGCAAAAATATGATCCAAGTAATGCAATTTTATGCCTGTTTTTTCCCAGAGAGTGTTAACATTTTATCAAATTGGTATTTTACTGTTGCTCAATAACTTATTAGCTAAAATCCTATCTAGTTAAACAGAATAAAAACATGTCATAAAACACTAACTAGATCACCATGGGCAGACATCACTTCATGCAAACATATTGTCCTGATAGCCTGTAATCTGCTATCATATACATATTGAATGGTAATGACGTGAAACCACAATATCAATACAATGGTTCTGTACCAAGTGTAAAATGGTAGAACAAGGGCAGCTATAATGGTAGAATGGTACCACTGCTGTAATATTTTATTATATTTTAACATTTGAAGGTTACCAATACACTCTGGTAATCCATTGCAGTGCCACTGCACAACCAAATTAATTGTTGACTTATAATGATATGGTCATCTAATGGTTCTTTTAGAGTTTCTTCAGTTAAACACCAGTATTTTTCCTGGAAGGGCATTTTATAGGTTACAATGTACAACTATTCATTTAATCAAATTAGTAAAAAGCAGCCTCGTTTGTCTCATTCGTCTCCTGAATTGACCCACTCCCCTTAGTCCCTGTGCCTTCCAAGATTACACAACCCCCCAGTGGAGCAACACTGTGCAAAGCGCTAACATCTGCCACCCATTATATCCCCAGATCAGTTGTGATTAGTCCATATGAGGGCTCTGGCCCACTGCAATGTGTAAGTGCTTCTACTGTGTTTCCATCAGGCCACCAGCGCTGTCACTTTTGTTTTGTAGCCATTGCTAATTCACTACTGCAATTAGTCACAGAATTCAATCAGTAGGAATCTATGGTCAATGTAAGAAATGTAAGAACAAGTTATATATTTTTGAATACATATAATAATATAACAGTGTTCTAACTCAGCCCAAGATAATGGCCAAACATAGTCAATATGCTGTATACATTTTTTTTATTATTATAAACAATTGTGGCAAAGTAAAACTAAATTAAATAGCTTTTATATTTTTGTTTAGATTCATTTTGACTATACAAAATTATTTTAAACAACAAGGACACATTAGTTAAGCTGTAGCAAATAATAAATCACATATAAATTATAATAGCTTTAATCAATAAATACAACCACCTGAATGTAACATACAAAATTATATTGCAAGAGTAGTAGTACAGTATTTCATGTTATAATTTTGAACTGTTGCATTTTTCAATTTTTGTCAGATTTCCATTGAGATTATGGAAAACTACAAAGTGGTATGTAATTCAATATGTTGATTTAACATAATTCAACAGGTTTCATTCGACTGTATGAAGCAAAATGAGTTCATTCTATAGGGTGATATAAAACACTTGACCTTAGCTGTATACTATTAATCTCACTGGGGATAGTTCCATAAATAAGACACAAGTTAAGTAACCAGATGGGCCACTTCTGCAGTAATAGTGGTACCCTAAATCTAGACTCCAAACCATGCTAGTGTTCTACTCGTGTGACAGGATGGCTTTGTGGTGATGTCCTGTGACAGGGTGCCCACCCCTTGTGTATATTTATTTATTTATTTATGTATCATTATTATTTTTATTTGTAGCATCATTATTATATTGTGTTTATGTGCAGGAGGACGAAGATCTTCTGTCATTCTAATATATTATTTGAGACCGACGAAAAAGCCGGTCTTATAATGTGTAGTGGTTAAATGGGGTTAAATCCCCACCCCTATAATCTCGTGGGAATGTGGCTGGAGCCATAATAAGGTAATTATTTGATTAATGGGTAATTAAAGCTCCAGCCACAGAATACAAAAGGACCCACTCCGGGCTCATTAGGAGGAGAGCTTAGGAGAAAGCAGCAGATACAGAGAAAGAGAGCGAATGCTATCATGACTACAGAGTGAAAGGTACGCGTTTTAGGAACAGTTATTATTGTTTCTGTTTGTTTTGTTTTGGCCAGTGTGCCCATTTCTTTTGTGTGCTTTGTTAAAATGTTTTTGATTTATTATTTAATAAACATACAGCAGCCAATTTATCAATAATCACACGATGTCTGGCAGAGACGAGGTGCTAACAATCGCCTCTGCCAGACCACATTTAACTGTACAATAATAAACAAAACATTGTATTTTAAATAAACACAGAATACATTCAAATTTCAAAACCAATCACATCACCCATTTAAATAAACATAAACAATACATTTTAAACCATAACAATAAAAACCATTCCCAATAAAAACCAAATACACCACAATACACCACAAAACACCACACACCACAATACACCACAATACACAATATTTATCAGCAGGGCTTTCCCCTGCCCCCTATTTACATGCAGGACTCTGTTTCCTTTGGTATGAAGGCACCATACAAATCCAAACTATTTGCAGTTTGCAGGGCCCAGTTTTAAACATATCAACTACATGTGTTACCTGTTTTCTTGCCTGTTTCCTGTTGTGTTTAATAATCTATTGCTGAATCATCTTAGAACATTATTTTTCAAGGATTTTTTCAATCCACTTTACTTTAGCTTTTAGAAGCAGACCAAGTGGTTGGAAAGCTGGAATAGTTGGTGATCTAGGAGAAGCAGCAACAGAAAATGATAAAGAACACATGTCAGGGTTTTAAACAGGTAAGAAACGTCGCTGTGTATCTATATATTTGGCTGTTGGATTGTTTGTTAATTTGTATGTTTGCGAATGTAGTCTGTTTTTTCTCCACTTTGAAATGCTGTTGTACAACTCTCTACAGTAGCCATGTCCTGTTTAGGGTTAGGATTAAAAATGACAATCCCAATTCAGTGTATGCAGCCTACCAGAGTTATGATGCATGCTAAATGTTTATACGTGTTCATATTTCATTCATTTTTAGGCTTCTGAGGTGAAGGCCACCAACAATGGTTGGACAAGGATGGAAACACATGTGATATGAAGCACAGGGATGATAGTGAGTGCTTAGTTGTCAGGTGCTTGTGTATCCATGGCAACACACACTGCTGTTATTTTTCAAGGAACAATCTCAAAAGTTGGGAAGTTAGCAGTTAGCAGAGTTCTATTTTAAAAAAGCAATATGTCCCTTGTTGTTGCCACGGGCAGCACCTAGAACTAGAAATAAACAAATCAATATGTGCAGGGAATCCAATCAAACTGAAATTTAGATATCTACAGAACAATAGTGCCCTTATTGCTGGACAAATATCTGCATTGTAGATACAAACACCTTAGTTACAGAGGGGATGATATTAGCGTGAGATAGAAATGGGAGGTCCGGTAGTTGAAGAAAAGGGTTTGTAACCAGGAGTCCCCCGGTTCAAATCCTAGCTCTGCCACTGACTCATTGTGAGACTTGAGCAAGTCACTTAACCTCCTTGTGCTCTGTCTTTCAAGTGAGGCGTTGCAGCTGATGCACAGTTCACACACCCTACTCTGTGTAAGAAGCCTTGGATAAAGGTGTCTGCTAAATAAACAAATAATAGTAAATTCAGTAGTAAAGCAGGGGATGTATTATTGTATTTTAAAAGCTGAAATTTGTGTTGTGGAAGAGCTACTATAACTGAAATTACCTGCACTATCTGTTCAGACAATACTGAGGCAATTATCTGTTGTCTAAAGACTGAGGTCAAGCTAGATAAAAGGCTTACAAGTGATGCTGGTCAAGAAGTTAACTTGTAACTATTATATTTGCGCTGTTTAAATCTGGAAATTGAATTTCCCATTTCACCTCAGTACTGTTTTTCATAGTTTGACGATTAAACTTTTTAGATTGAATTTGCATCTGAAATTTGACAATGTTTTCCGCACTCACTTATTTATTTTTTCCTTTTTTCAAGTTCCTAGCAATCTTTAAGACGCATGACAGTGCACTAAAAGAAGAAAATTACACTCTAGAAATAAAAAATCTAAAAATCCTTCAATTAAATAATTTCAAAGGTGACACGTTCAAAAATATTGGTTTAACACAAAGAAAAAAATAGGTCTATTCAAATAATGTTAACAATTATAGAATTAAATAGGCATTTGTTGAATTAAAATGACTTTTTTCAGACATACATTCACTAAAGAGGCAACACACATGCACCAAACATTTTATTTTCATAACCTTGTTACAAAAATTGTCCTAATTGAATTACATAAACTGTGGCAATATTTATATAGTCCAAGATGCTTAAAAACTTGAAAATCTGACATCTTGACAATGATAGTTTTAAGCATTCGCATAGAAATTAATATTTTCTGGCCCCATCCAAGACACCATTGTAGAGCCTTGGCCTAACCAGCCCTCAGCTGCACCAGGCTCATTTCCATAAGTACCATGTGGTGTTTCAAAAACCACATTTTGCCAAGCTTTCAGTAGACCAGCCATCTCTTTGCTAAACAGATTCCCCATTAAAACTGTCTGGACAATTTGTCAGTTAAATGAGGTACAAGAGGGACGCTCTATTTGCCCCTAATTAGCTGTGCAGACTACCTTTGTCTGTTTGATTAAGTATTCACTGTATCAATTTTGTTTAATCTGATTCATTTCACACATCTCTCCCAGGACCAGACCCATACAGTTAACTAATCTCTGGTATCATCTCTCATTTCAGATGATCTGTCAGATAAATTAAGAAAATAAAAAGTTCCACCCATGTACAGTATGTTCACTAAGATCTTCATCCCGGGGCTTGCTTGGTTGCCAAACTAGAAATAAATGTGATGTTAGTACAGCACATACTGTATAGCCACTATACAGACCAGCCTATATAACTGTGCTCTAGTGTCATCCTGACTTATGATTTACAATAAGATCTGCGAGAAATATACGTGATCTACTTGGCTCTATCCACCATAGTTAATCTATCATACTTCAAAGCGTTTAAAGGAATCTGAATGATTATATTGATGATCCAGAGCCTGCTATGCTTTGGATAGCCGACATGGTTGCAGTGTATGATATATATCAAGAGGCACTTCAGCTTGTATGTGAAAGGTAAAGTTGATGTGTGTTGCTTGTGAGAGCATACTGGTTTATTTTAGTCATCAACTAACTGCTAGTAGTAAAGAAGGACAGTACACACCCAATGCCATATCTTTTCAATTAATGGAAACCTATCAGTAGGATATACAGTAGCTGGTGAATGACAGGTGAAGATTGAAAAACATCCAATAGTAACAGTGAATGTAGATAGTGAGCTACCTATTTAGACCCACAGACTGCATAACTACACAATAGCAATTGAATATGAATGTTTTTTGAAGTATATATTGCAAAATATTTAGTGAATTACACATACAACAGTTTTTTTTTTCTTTCTTTTGTAGTATGTTTTGTAATTCACTTTCTGTCACAGAATTGCCATTCAGCAGTTTATTCATTCAGCCATTTTATCTTGTTGTTTAGGAGTGGAGGGCATTCCACTGACAGTGATCTGAACCAATCATATGACAGACTGAGACTATTGCCCGGTAGTGTAAGGATGTGAGGGCAATATTTACATCTATTTTTGCTCCTATAATGAGGTGTTAACCAATCACAGGCCAGAATTTCTGTATGGCTTTGTACAGTGATGTGACAAAGAATCTCTGCGCAGAAATTTAAGTCCTGTCATGAACGAAAGTCTGTTCTATGGTTCTCTCAGATTAACAGTATAAAAGTATAAAACAGTCATGCAATGGTATAAGAAACATGTGGACCGAGTAAAGACACGGGTGTGTTTTTTTGGTTTAAAAGCCAGTGGCAGATCAAAATACCTCAATTGTGTAATAATTAAAAAAGGACCCATGCAATGTTCAACATATTTTTAGATAGACAATAAAGAGACTCACATGCACTGTTGATTTCCATAACCTGCATGTTATTTTAATGATCTAATATAATGTTAAGTAGCAAGTTATCTAATATCAGTTGTGCAGTGTAGACCATTTTTGTTGAAATTACACCAGAAAAAGGCAGTAGTATATCGCTTTCTGCTTTTCTCTCTACTCTCGTTTCTGATTATTATAATTGTGGAGCTTCTTGTAGTTGTGTTGTTTCTCTCCTATATCAGCTTTGTTCAACTGTGACCCCTGCTGGGAGAGAGAAGGCTACGCTGCCCTCTCATGGCCACCAACTAGTTGCATGGTTGGCACCAAAATTATCCAGTTTTCCCTCCCTTTTATCCTGGAAAGGATCTACTCTTAATCTTCAAGACAGCTCCCATTTCAAATTTAGATTCAAGATTCTCCAATACAACAGTACACAAGTGTTAAATATAAATATCTGGTTAATAGATATCAATTTTTCTACTAAAAATCAGGCAATATATTTTAATCAGATGTGCAAAACTCATGTCTTACAGTGAATGTCAGCTAGGTTGGCATAGACATTATTGTCTTTACTCCTCCCCCCACCTCCATTTCCACCACTGTCAACGTTTTGAAATTGAGAAGGTTAATTTTGGGGTTGACAAGAAAGGACAGTTGATTTTCACTGATGCTGCTATCGGCAGTCGGCACCACAACATTCTCTGAGGGAGTCCCCAAGACACAGGCTACTGGCAGGCAGGCAAACACTCAGTGACAGCCATTTATGACCAACTACTGTAAGCCATCTGTTAGAGTTTGGGGGAGAAACAAATCTCTGGCCATTGATAACTTATTTATTTATTTATTTATTTTGCATACATTTACATGGAGCATGCTTTGTTCTACGATAACAAATTGAATATCTCATTACATTTTATTGAAATTACATGGTTTCGTTCTCAAAGAAAAGAGGTGAGATGCCTAAATCTCCATAAAGAAATGTATTCCAGTTTATAGTCAGTTTTACCAAGGATTATCCTGATTTGAAAACACGTCAGAAACAAGCACAAATCCGTAGGCAAGCAGTCATTTAATAACCTGTCTTAGTCAGAAGTAAATGTTTACAAACGGGGACTACTTCATATTACACTCCTAAAACATTCCTTTTCCAATGCACAATCCACTCGCTGGAATGAAAGTATAACAGGCATTGAAAATATTTCATAACGAGTGATGGTAATTAGGTCCATCTTTTATAACTTTGTTTTATCTACCTATTGTATTTATGTTGTTTTATGGCTTTCATTGGGTGAATGGTGTATGAATGCTGCTGACAACTCACATGCACTCTTTCTCTCATTTACACAGGCTAGCACTTTATCGAAACTCTCAATAGACTTTCATTGCTAAAAAGTGAGGCTTGTACAGTACTGGACAGGCTGTTTATATACTCTTTGGTGGAATTCACCAGAGATCTCTTATCGACTGTCAGATATACTGCTTAAAATTATATCACGATGTGACCCAAATAAGGTAATACCATGGTTCTTCTTCTTTATTGAACTTTTCCAAGATCGATAACTAGATATAATCATAAAGATCATATTAACTGATGATTTTAGCATGGTCATAAACACTTTATTAATATGTCCCTAGGTCTGTTTTATACTGCAGGAACTCTGGAACTTTGTAATATTAAATAATAACATTAAAATGTAGGCCATAAATGCTATTTTGGAATGGTCTAATACCAATAAATTAAAATAATCCCTAAATAGCTACATGCCTCTTTTACTACAGACATAGTTTAGCCATCTGTGCTCTCTACGTCCTCCAACAGCACACCTTTATTTGTTGCCTAGATGCTCCAACAGTAGTTTCTGCAGTTTCAGCAGGCACATTCTTAAAGTTTTATTGCCATTTTGTCACTGAATTAAATAGGCAAGGTACGTCCAGCAGCTGTAAGTAGTTATGAACATTTTCTGTAAGTTCTATTGTGCCTCAGGGAAGCAAAACACCCAAAAAGGATATATTTTTAGTTACACGAATAAAGCTTACTGGAAATACCATCAGATCTAGGTACTTTTCTAAAATATGTAAAATATATTGTTTAACCCATATGGGACAGTGCATCTTTAAATACAAATACAATTAATAAATCATGGAAAATGTTGTTGGGAGTTAGTTCTAAAGACATTGTCCTATCAAGTACCACAACTGGGTATCTAAAAAGAACAGGGCCTCTTTAACTAAAGGATTAAAATGCTAATCAATTTTAGCAATTAATGGCTGTAGCAAAATGCCCTTATGATCAAAATATGCTTTCTGTTTTGCTTGTATGATGCAAAAATTTGTGTTTGAAATCAGCTGATGATTGTCCCTTTGTGTTCCCTGGGGGATGGCAAAATGACTTGTGCACCTGCCACCTAATTTTGTTTAAAAACCTGATGCATATAGTGAGAACTGGCAGGCACAATGAAGCGCATTCAGTCTGTCAGAGGAGTCAATAACTTATCTCCCAACTGCCTTTGTTTCACTGGGCAGCAGCGCCTCAGATCAGGCCGAAGTACTTATTCAACTAAAATATATTTTGAATTGCAGGACCAAATGCTGCCTGGCACAAGCCTTGCTTTGACAGAAGCCTTTTGCTCGGGGCTAAACTATTGTTGAAGTTCATGTCTATTGTCTGGGGTCTTTAATCTGTCAGAGCAACTTAACAAGCCACTTAAAGAAAAAAAATCTAAAGTGTTTCAAACAACAGGTGTGTCCTTTGAGGATCTCTGGCCATTTTTCAGATGGACCTACTTAGCAAAGTCAGTTTCTATGACCATTACTGAGTTATTCATTGAAGCCCTTGTCCTGGAATTTCACAGAACCTCAGCTTATTGCTTCCAATGAGTTGTATCTGTTTAACAAAGAGAATCTGGCAACCATTTGAGGTTAACCTAAAGACTTGTAATCTCCTTTTTAAAGCCCTATGGTATGTTCCTGTAAAATGTACACTTAGCGTAGGATGAATCCATGTCTGCATGCTACTTAGTTTTACAAACAGTTAAATATAGCTGAATAGAACATGTTTTATTTTGTGTCTGGATTTATCAAAATTGTTTTACAGGTTTTAAAAGTTGTTAACCCTAGAATGCCAACATTATTTATCTCTGTTACAAAACCCAAACCTTTCTGAAAACTTAAACCCTACCAATCAGAAGCCAGAAACAATCCAAGTTTCATCACAATTGAGTGGGTGAGTGGTTTTCAATATACTCAAAATATAAGTATCACGTACAGTACTGCCCCTTCCACTGCTGTAAGTTCTAGTAAGTCACAGAGGGATAGGAAAATGTGCATTGAACAAAGTTATAAGTATTGTATATTGAGGATGTGAAGCTGTTTTTTTTGCGTGAAAATATTATGAATTGAAGGTCCTAATGCAAAGGTTAGATTCTCAAAAAGAGAGTTAGCATTTTAAGGTGGAAAGCTGTTCAGATAATAAATATCAACATGTTTTTTTTTTGCTGTTCATCATTTTATTAGAACATAAGGATTAACAAGAGTGGGCCATTCAACCACCAATGATTGTCTAGTTCCCTGGAGCTGGTTGTTTCCAGAACTTTCTATTTCACTCCTGTTTAATTCATAAAAACTAAAAAAAGAACTACTTTGGGGTCTGGATGGAGGCTTAATTGATGTTCTTAAAGGACCCTAATGACTCAGCAGCAGCATGGCTATACATACAATCACCTCTCGCTGTGTAAAAATGTTTCTGCTACCCCCTGATTTTAATATGTGGTTGTTATAAAAAAACACAAACACATTTTCTGTTCACAGAAGTGTAATGATGATAATCAGCCTTTTTAATAAGCGTCTGTCACAAGGACGGCCGAAGTGGGTGACGACAGACCAGAAACAGGAACTGACTCTGCACACAGCTGTTGAAGTGGTGAAGGAGCTGATGCGCAGTTTAATAATACAACAGGCAGAAAATAAAAGGTTTGTAACAAAACAGCACACGGTACATGAGGCCAAAATAAATAGACAAACAAAAATAATAGACACGGACAAAACACCGAGTGGACGAACGCTACACAACAATTGAGATCTATATTTACACTTATCTCTCGGTCTCTTTCTCTCTCTCTCCCCCGTTCTCCACTCTTGAACACACAACCGCGAGTGGGTGAAAGCATGCTGTTTTTATGCAGCTGTACCAAGACTCGATTGCTAATCAATCATTCAATTGGAGTCTCGGTACAACTGCATGTGAATTAATAAAGTGCAATTCCCCGTGCTCACATATTATTACTTTTTACTTGCACGTGAAGTGCTGTGCAATCCTCATGCCTAAATACAAATATACATTTTAAACACTCGTGTTACACAGACCCGTTTATATCCTGTGTACCAATGACTATACACCAACATTAAACACACAACATAACAGAAAATATACACAGGGGCGGGCACTTCCTCACAGCGTCCTACAGGGAAGGTTTTCATTAACTACAATCTGCAATGAACTTCAACAACTCAGCTATTTTAAAGTAACACAAGTAGGCCTTGAGCCAGAATAAGGCCTGTAGTACCAGGACCAGTAAAGGCTCTGTAGTATTGCAAAACATCTATGCCCAGTTTATATATAGTGTATTTTTACTAACATACAGACAAATTCAGACACTGAATGGAAGTATAGCTTTGGGGTTCTGTTGTAGAAACATTTGCTTTATTAAATTACGTAAACTGAAGAGGTTTTTTGGTATTATTATTGGTTGACACTACCCGTATATTCAGCAATGAAGAAACATAAATCAAGGAAACCCTAAATATTATTGTTACAAGGAAACCCTAAATACATAACGTACAAGTGCAAATTACACTGGTCAAACTAAAACCACCATAAATATTAAAAACGAACAAATGCATAACTATATAGGCCTATAATAGGCTAAACCTAGTTGTGAATAGCCCTACTGTACAAGTCAATGGCTGGAAAACATATTGCTTAGAGATCTTACACCTATTTGTTTTGAACCATAATGCATTATTTACATTACTGTAGTCTGGGTTTCTCAAAATGAGATAGGTGCAACAAATAACCATCTGCAGGTTTCATTGAAATCATTCCATTTTCAAGGACTGCGTTTGGCTTATAATCACAAGTGAAAAAAACAAAAACAAAGCATCATTAGATGTTCTTATGATTAGGCCTATCTCAATGGCACATTTCATCCTGCCATATGCTGTCTTTGACTTTAGGAAGTTACTGAAGGAGGATTGGTTATGATGTGTTTAAAATTTTAGTTCCAGTTAATGTGTTGCATTTTTTTCTTTTTCATTGGGTTTATTTCCCCATCTTATCAAAATGTTCTTTAACAGCTGAGTGATTTCAGACATCAGATTGATTAGGTAAATGCAATTTGATTATAACTTTATGTATCATGTTTTCAAGCAGGTACTGTATTTAGAGAAAAATAATAAAATAATAGAATAAAAGGTGACTACTTTTAATTATTGTACCCAGTCCTGTCTAGCATCATTCATCCTGTAATACATAAAGTACAAGCCCCTATTTGAATACATTTTTCTCACAGCCCATCTTGTACCTCCTTTCTCGGTCCCTATACAATCTCTGTAACCGTTTGTGTCATAAAATAAACAAAGTGATATTCTCAACCCCTCTTTTCATTCGCCCAGTCTAAAATAGCTACTTTGAGGATGAACTTGAGCTTCGCAGCTATAAAGTTATAAAAGGCTTTTTAATTCAGTCTCATTTACATCTTTTAAGAATAGGGTCCTGTAATCCTCACTTTCTCTCTGATGCGTTCCTCGCCTTGTTCCCCCATGAACAATTAGCTTGTAATCTCCACAAACGTACATTTTGATACCCTCCATCTGATCTGTTAATGGAATGAATTAAAGGGGATTGTAGCAGCTACACCCATTACATGTTTCCCTCGTCAGATACTGTTCGGTCCCTCACATCCTTACAACTTGATAAATATCTGCGGCTGCATAGGCAGCAGACAAGATGAATCTATGGTGATTTGTAAATATATTAAAGTTAGTTCATTCTTTAAACTCTGTTGTGTTTATTTATTTATCTATTTATTTGTAGGTACATATTGTAGGCTACAAACTGCTTACTGAACCTCATTTTTTATGTTATATAACTTACTTTGTGGGACTGTAAGCTGTTAAAGTGTAATTATTTCTGATACCATATTGAATGTGTGATAGTGTCTTTTAGATTGATGTTGTTTTTAATGATGCCAAATTACTGCTGTCTGTTTCAGACCATCTTGCCAGAACACTATTGTAAATGAAGCCTCTGTCTCAATGGGTTTTGGTTAAAGAATACATACACACATACACACATACATACATACATACATACATACATACATACATACATCAGTAACTGTTCCTAGTATCAACAATAATATCCCCTTAATTTGGGAGAAAAAAAAAACTAAAACAATAACTGGTACAAATGTGTTGGATTTCTGGAGTTTTGAGGTTCACATTTATTATGATTGTATGACCTTTTTTTAGTGGTCATGAGATTACAAATAAGATATTCCCTGTAGATCCTGTATAGTTTAACTGTAAAATGGTGTAAATGAGCCCCAGTGCTAAAGATAAATCAATAATATTTTAAATGTTAATTTGCGAAATGCGGGTGGTGTAAAGCAGGGCTTTGCTATTTCCTAATTTCACCTGCCCATCATGGTTGACTAATTCCATCTTTCTATCGTCATACTGTAGACTCCCTATTTAAGAACAATCAGAGTTTGGCTCACTCTCTTGCATTTTGCTTTTTTTCTTCTCCTCCTCCTTCTCCTCCTCCTCCTCCTCCTCCTCACTTTCTTCATATGCTGCATGCCTCTGTGTCGGTCCACTCTGGGGGGATAGTGAGTCTCACTTCCCCAACCTAGAGTTCCAGCAACTGCAGGATCTTCGTGTGGTCAGAGAGGACCACCGGCCACACTATTCTTTCAGCTCATGAGTTATATATCTTGCCTTACTGCCTCCTTTACCCTACCGGGACGTAGCCTTCTTAATCTAGTGCAGGAGTCCCATAACTAACAATTTTTTGTGTTCTTATGTCAAGGCTTTGTTCCTTCCTCTGAGGGGACCCCGGTCGCCAACTGGGACCCAGTTGCAAGGCCGAGCCTATAACGACTCTCCAAGAAGTTGGGACTGTGTATTCAGGGGCCCTGAGGCCATTAGGGCTAGCGTCGATTCCATAGGGAAGGGTCCTTGGTTGGAGTCTGGCCTGTCCTTTTCTCTCTCTCTCTCCCCTGCTCTAGAGGCCAAGCCTTGAATTCCAAGTTGCATAGCTTTCTATTATTATTATTATTATTATTATTATTATTATTATTACACCGTGTAACATTTTTTTTTTTTTTTTGTTTTGTTCCTGGGTAGTAAGTGTTATTTCCTAATTGCTTATGCCTCAAAAGTATAGAAAATGGCTATTATTCCCCACAAACTTTGCTTTTGTGACCAGGACAGTGATATTTTGAAATTGACCTATTTTCCAGAACTTTCCAGATAGATTCAGTGCTGAGTAAACTTGAAGTAACTTCTAGAACTTTCTAATATAAATAGTAGTATAAATACAGGGGCCTTAAGCCCACCAGTTCAGTTTAGTTCCAGCTACCTAAGTGGATATATATCTGCATTTTTCTGAGATGGCATCAAGAGGCTGCAATGGTGGCATTCCTGATGGGTCTCCAAGGCGGTTTTACCAAGTTTCCCTGCTATCTTTGCCTTTGGGACAGCAGGGACACCAAGGCGCACTACCACAGGCGGGACTGGCCACAGCGGACCGAGTTCTCTGTGGGGAGGAACAACGTCAAGTGGGAGCCACTGGTGGACCCCCGGAAGGTGCTGATGCCACCACTGCACATCAAATTGGGCCTTATGAAACAATTTGTCAGAGCTCTAGATAAGGAGTCGGCAGCCTTCAAGTACCTTCAAGACTTCTTCCCTAAGCTGTCTGAGGCAAAGGTCAAAGCCGGTGTCTTCGTCGGACCACAGATAAAGAAGATCCTGGAGTGCAATGAATTCCCCAAGAAGCTCACTAGTAAGGAGAAAGCAGCTTGGAACAGCTTTGTCGCAGTGGTTTGGGGCTTCCTGGGCAATCACAAGGCCGAAAACTATGTGGAGCTGGTTGAGACTCTGGTGAAGAACTACGGCACAATGGGCTGTAGGATGTCCCTCAAAGTCCATATCCTTGATGCTCATCTTGATAAATTCAAGGAGAACATGGGAGCGTACTCGGAGGAGCAAGGTGAGTGCTTCCACTAGGATATACTGGACTTTGAACGCTGCTACCAAGGACAGTATAATGAGAACATGATGGGAGACTACATTTGGGGGCTGATTCGTGAAAGTGATTTACAGTATAATCATAAATCCCGAAAAACTACTCACTTCTAAATCTTTTGTAGTCATTTTTGTATTACTTTAGTATAAATACATGTTAATTTGGATTCATATGTTGTTTTTTTTCTGACTTTATGTGAACGAAAAGACCGTTTTCTCATTGGAAATAGGTAAATTTCAAAATATCACTGTCCTGGTCACAAAAGCAAAGTTTGTGGGGAATAATAGCCATTTTCTATACTTTTGAGGCATAAGCAATTAGGAAATAACACTTATTACCCAGGAACAAAAATTGTGTTACATATTATTATTATTATTATTATTATTATTATTATTATTATTATTATTATTATTATTATTATTATTATTATTATATACAACTAATTTATTACAAAATCCCAAATTAACTGAGTTTCAAAGCTAAAGAATTTATTAAGAAGGTTGTGAATTTGTAAGGTTTGTAAAAACAATGTTCCATTACAATATTCTAGCAGACATGATCATTGTTTAGATTTAGATGAGTTGATTATGAGGAAATATTTGAATAAAATGATAATAAGACATTTATTTGCTCTCTTTATTTAATTCTTGAATCACTTCATTTCATTTGGCGCTAGCTTGAGATAAGGGTGGAGAAAATATTATAAAAAAGAAGGATGACAGGCTGCAATAAGGATATAACCCTCCAAATGTTTTATGTGCTTGTATGTATGCATATTTTGTAATACATAATAAACAAAATACATAAATATATAAATTGTTATATATATATATATATATATATATATATATATATATATATATATATATATATATATATATATATATATATATATAGAGAGAGAGAGAGAGAGAGAGAGAGAGAGAGAGAGAGAGAGAGAGAGAGAGAGAATAATTATCTATCTAAACATATATCTAGTTCAATCAATCAGTTTGTGGACACCTGTATTTGGAAGGTATAACATAAAAAAACAATTGTTAGTTCGCTATTTTGCGAAAAACGCTATAATATATATATATATATATTATATATATATATATATTTTATATATATATATATATATATATATATAACCTTTAAAACCTCCAGGTCTGGTGGGACACTTACCTTTACTGTTTATGACAAATAAAATTCTCGGGGAAATTTACTGTAACTAATGAGCGAATTCAACACCTCACTGACAAACATTGATATATAATAAGTAACTTTCATCACGA
>NC_054538.1:54813785-54852683 GCF_017654505.1 Polyodon spathula | reverse complement strand
GGATGAGACGGTATTAATAAAGTATGTCCAGTCTCCCATGAGCCTGGAGCAGAACCAAGCGGGAGCCCCTTATATAAATGACATCCTTGCAAGCAAAGGTCACTGCAAAGTGACTAACAAGTGCTCGGAGACAGGCCATTGTTTCCCTACAAGCTGAAGTGGAATGTTGTGCTTTCACAGACCTCTGGTTATTAGCCAGGGACTTTTAAGCAACAACCTTATTCATCTTGTGCATGTAATAGGCAGCCCTAAATCAGAGGATGGAGTAATTATCTGCTGGTGTGGAGTGCATCCCCAGGGAAGCATTTTCCTTTTCAACTAAAGACTGAAGATGCACTGCAGGAAGAAAACACAGCTATCTTCAGTTTCAGAAATATCCATTGTGTAACAGGATCATGTGATGTACCCTATTTATATATAGTATATCACAAGGTGCCATCTGTTTTCATGAAACACACAATATGAAGGTACTGGCAGAAACGTTTGTCTACTTCTCCAGACTGCTAATGAGAATGTTGATGAGAATGTTATATTCCATCCTAACTATAGAATGGCAAAGGTATGATGCTGCATATGGTGTGTGATGTGCAAACTTCCTACTTATGATGTACAAACATGAGAAAGCTGTGGAGTCAACTATGCCCCCTTGCTACATTTAATGTTTGTCATAAAAAAAAAAAAAAAATACAAAATTAGGAATATGCTAAAAGCTGAGTTCCTGGCAAATTCTCTTAATGCTAGTGGGAAATAGAGATGATGAAATAGTAGTCAATATCATACGATTGGCAAGTAAGACTGTATTGATCAAACTTCTGTGTATAAGGATAGACCAATCACTTGGATTGGTCTTTAAGCTGCTTAAAACAGGGTCACAAACCTAAAACAGCATCCAGTACCATCAGTCCTCCCCCAACACCTCCCCCAAGTCAGCAGCTGATGGTGGTGTCACTAGCAAGAGGCCAGAATGATCACTTTAGATCACTTTATCTGGGTCTTTGTGCATATTGACTTTATAAAAATAATTTGAATTGAATTGATAAAACAGAATCAATTATAGATTGTAGTAAAAAGCTTTGAGAATAGGTCTAAGGAAGCTATATTTGTGCAGTATATCTTTAAATGCTTTTAATGGCAATAGATTAATGTGATACATGTTTAAAAACAAGACAATGTTACTGTACCTGAAAACATTTTGCTGTGTTGTAAAAATGTCAAAGCGACAGTTATTGCAGTCGGAGGAATTGCATCAGGGCTATACTTTGTAAAGACAAGATAGAGCATCCACTTAAAGGTCAATTTACATAGATCATATTAGACAAACTAATGGGACATGGTTCTTCCCAATATAATTAATGTAATTTAATTGGGGCGTCACTTAGTTTAATTGGGATACAGTATTTTCTGTATCCCAATGAAAAGGGAGTTTTTATGTTTAAGTTGGATGTACAAGGTTCATTTCAACAGTGTTGACTGTGCAGTGCAGCATATTTTTCACGATGTCTTCATTTGGCCTGGTATGGTTTTAGGCGAGTAAATGCATTTTACTAGTGTTACAAGCTGCGACTGTAATGTTTTAGTTTTTTTTTATGTTAGTACTGTTAAAATTACATTTACTGTTCAAGTTGTGTACGTATACAGATTACTACTTTATATTGTGGAACATGGGTAGGTGTGTTGTTTTAACAATGTTTAGGCTACTTGTTTCATGGTCCTGATTTTAAATTTTTAATTTTTTATTTTTTTTTTTTTTTATGCCGAAAATCCACAAGCCCTAAATAAATATAATGTGAAAAAATAAATAAAATAAAGGTTGTTCATAAGTAGCCAGAAAGTGTTATATATGGTATGTTTGCATTAAAGACAAAAAAGAAAAGTTCAGTTCTTGTGCATAATATTTTGCTATTAAACTCTTTCATGGATTGATGTTGTTCTGTGAAAATGTGTTACATTTACTGAAATACAAACACTTTTAAAATAACCAAATTCCCATTGGGCTTATGTTATTTTAGATTCTATAGATTTTTCTAAGTATTACTATGTAGGACAGCCACTATAAGATTGTTACATTTATTAAAATTGTGCAAGGAATCTAACAGTTAATCTATTCATCTATCAACTAATGCCCCAAAATGAACTGATCAAAAGTTTTAATCGAGTGACAGCAGTAATTATTACATGATATGTCCATCCCAATACAGGTTTAGAAGTACAAAGAAAAAAATATTAAAAAAAGTCTCCTCCTACTTACATTATATTCTATCTGCGTTTGACATGTACTATATCTGTCCATATAATAAACGTCACTATAGGCACTAACAACACGATAGAAAACAAGTACTATTATTTTCATATAGGATAGTAAAGCAAAGAATATACACAGTATAAGATATAGTAAAGCAAAAGAATGAATGCAGTATAGCTACAGCGATAGCTGTACATTGAATGTTACAGTTTATGCATGCATATACTTCCAAGTAAGCGTATTTCTAAAGTTGCAACAAAGCCACTATCATCAAAGTGAACAACTTGTCAATCAAGCTGTGTAAGTAAGCAGGTAGAAGTCCTGCAGGTTCGCAAAGGGCTAGGCTGTCGCCTGTATGAAGTTTGGTGCAGTTTAATGAACTAATGTCATAGTTGCAAAGCTAAGAAGGGACACATAGCTCAAAATCGAACATGGCTGATGGCAGCTACACAAAGACCACTAATGGAATCAAACATTGCCGGTGGAGGCTTTAAAGGGGTTAATATTACTACCGGTTCCCTATTTATTGTGCTGTGCATCTATTGATTTTTACATTTTATTTAGTATATGGACATATTTGTATCCTGATATCTTACCGCTGTGCCCTGGAATCATTGCTGTAGATCACATGTTCTGTGTAAAGTGCAACACATGAAGTGGTTAGATAGTAGGAAGGAATCAAATTTCCCCTGACAGTATTTGCAAAATGAAAGCCAGATTATACCAAAACTCAGAATCTTTCCTAAAGATTACCCCTATTTAAAAGCTAATATTTTAAATAGAGTCTTTGCAGTGAGTTTATTTATTTGTCTAACTTCAGAAGTGCAAAAATATCTAATGGCCATCCTATTAGTTTTTGAGGTTTATGCCCTTAAGAGGCACTTTGTGGGTAGAAATGAATATTGTTAATTTCCGTTGTAAATGAGTGCTACCACTTCTTGTGCCTTCAGTTTTTCTGCTTTCAGTACTGCTTCAGCATCACTGGAAGTGTGACTCCTACCAGCTACTGTAGTCTTTAATTGGTGGATATTAGTCCATCTTGAAATTGGATAACATATTTATGAACCATAAACACAATCTGGAAGCCTCTGAGGGATTATTTTACCTGGAAATGACTGTAAACCTTGCCCACGCACATGAAATACTGCTTTACTGATTGTAATTGATGCTTGGTGAGAAGATTAGTGTTCTGTTGCTCGGTGGTGTCAGAGGCTCTCTTCTAGGCTAAGTGTTTTTGGATCCGTTCTGGTGCCTTAAGCGTTTTATATAATTTATATCAAAGTTGAGTTTATCTTTTTTTGTTTAGATTTGACCAAAAAGAAAAATTGGTAAATACTTCAAAAGAAAAAGGATGTGCTTAAATTTAAGATGCAGATATATTTAACCAATTAAAATATAACCAGTACTTTAGAATAATGGGGAATTTATGAATCAAACTAGACTAAATATTTTTAACATTTCATTCCCAAAGTTGTAATATATGGTCAATAAATGATAACAGCCTCATATTTGCATTTAGAAGTGGTACAGTAAACAGATGGTACTTTGCATTTAACAATGCTAAACAGTTCCTCTTCTGAAGTCAATCTACAAGTTAATAACAAATGCAACAAGGAACGGCTCCTGTGACGCATTCAGTTGTGTAGTTTTGACTGCATTGTGTCTCTAGTTTCCTTGTCAAGTCTAAGTAGTATAGCTAGCAAGCTGCAAAAGTAGCACATCATTAATGAGTATAAAAGGGCTTCCTTGTGTAAAATCACAGGGGTTGGGTTACAGTGATTAATGCCCTTTCCATATACCTCGGTGTTGCCTGAACAAATAAGTCTAAAAAAATACGGGTCTGTGATCACACCAGGCGGTTTGCATGTGCTAGTAATTTGTGCAGCTATTGCATGCATTAAACTGCAAAAAGATTTAAAACCCAGTTTCAGTGCTACTGTATCATCTTGATTTTTACTGATCAATCTTGGCACAGTTTATTATTGACTGTTTCATTCTTGATATCATATGTGTTTCTTCAGTGGTGGCAGGCACCTCCACACTGCAGTGTATGTTTTGGCGCTTTCCCCCAGCCCAAAATAATATTAGTTTCATTAAAAGATAGTAACCTCCTATTTGCATGAGGTCGACCAAGTCAACCATTAACATAAGTGAGCCAGCAAGGTGCTTTTTGCGATACTTGGTCTTAAGTTGAGTTTCGAATAAAACAACCTGTTTGGAATGCAACCTTGTAAAGTTGGAGTTATAACTAATACTGTAAGGTGTGTGCAAAGACAGCAGAATTTAAAGGAGAGAGATGATTAAAGCTATATTTTATTTCAGAAATGTGTAGAAAATAGAGTACTGCAGAATATTTTAAGGTTTTTTTTTTTTTTAAATACTAAAAACCTCCAGAAAAATGGCTTTAAATTGCTGCTCTGTGGAAATACTTCAGCTGGCACTGTGCTTCGTACCTTAGGTGGTAGCAGATTGTAAGGCGATGCAGGTGTGATTTTTTTTTTTTTTTTTTTTTTTTTTTTTATTATTATGTTTTTAGAATATAAATAAGTGCAAAAGTAACAAATAAAAAAAATGAAAGCATTCATTTTATGTGTCTGAAGTGTGTCTTACTGTGCTGTCTGTTTGTCTATACATTGTCTCTTTAGCATTATGCACTTACTACTGTACTTTTATATTGTGGCTGTACGTTTATTTTATATTGTGGCTGTGACACATGCCAAATATTCCTTTTGAAAATTAATTGCTTGATTGACTTCAAATGTTTCCATTAGAAGTTGCCAGCAAAGTTATTTATTTATTTGCACACTGACTTCCTGGTCTACATTCACAGGGCCAGTACTGTAACCCAGTGTTAAATCTGAAAGTGTCTGTTAAAAACAACAGTGGAAGTTCTGTAGAACATGCCCAGGGAAGTGTAGCAAAACCCTTGGTGTGTTTTCTGTCTGTTTGTTTATTTTCACAAAAAAAGGAAGACAGTACAATACTGTACAGTAGTTATTAGGTATTAAACATCTGTGCTCCTTTTGAGAAGTGAATGTCTGGACTTGTTGGTCTCCAGTGTTGCATGAGTTTTGTTCTGAATCCTGAGTTGATCTATATCACTGCACTGTTCAGCTGGACTCACTCATTCAGCATTTAGTTCAAGACTGATGGCTATGAACAGGATCATCTGGTACATTAATACTTAATAAAACATATCAATTGGATCAATAGTGGAACAAAGTTTATACTAGATTAGATGATAAACCAGATTACATTGCTATCTATGTTATATCCATTGGCTTTGCTGACAAACATAGTGCAGGCTGATCTTGAAAAATAGTGGCTTTGGAAAGCTACATGTATATCAGGCTTTTTTGTTTTCAGTAAATAATAAGTGTTAATAGAAACTCACTGCACTTTGAACATATGTCTGTCCAACAGAGCCAGTAAGCTTGGATTCCTTTTAAGAGTAGTAGAGCTAGACTGAGTTTAATGAGATTACTAGCTCAAGTCTGTTCATGCAGCTGAAACATTTGTAATTTTCCAACTAATTGCTGTTTGTAACGGTGGAGCTTACAGGCTAAAAGGTCTGTGTGAAGAGAAAGACAGACAACAGCGTTGCAGCACTGGAGCAGAGTGCACATTTATCTTTTAAAATAAATACTGTATCTGTCCACCAGCAGCAACAATTATTGAAGATTGTTTGCTTATTCAGAAGGTAGATCAATTGTGCCATGTGACAATTGCCAAGAGAATGGATACCATTTTGATACCATGAGACTGCTTTAGACCAGCGGTTCCCAAACCAGTCCTGAGGACCCCTGGGCCTACTGGTTTTCATTCCAACTGAGCTCTCAATTACTTAACTAAACTTTTAATTGAACTAATAATTTGCTTAATTAGACATTTTTAATTGTTTTCAGCTTTTAAACAGTTGCAGAGTTCAAGTTACTTATAAAATGTTAAAGCTGAACTCTGCAACTGTTTAAGAGCTGAAAACAATTAAAAAGGTCTAATTAAGCAAATGATTAGTTCATTTAAGGGTCAAGTTAAGTAATTGAGAGCGCAGTTGGAATGAAAACCAGCAGACACAGTGGGTCTCCAGGACCAGGGTTGGAAACCACCTGCTTTAGACAAAAGGTGACAAACTTTTAGGATCACTCGGGTCTGTTCTTAACTAAGTTAATTCTTGTGAATTTAAACACCAACATATATAACATATAAGTCCACAACACAAACACACTCCCTCTACCGCAGGAGTGTCCGACTCTGGTCCTGGAGGGCCGGTGTCCCTCCTGTTTTTTGTTCCAACTGTAACTACGTTACTTAATTGGACCAATGAAGTGCTTATCTGAAGATTAATTGCTCAAATTAATGAATTCAGTGTACAGAGAACAACAACCAGCAGGGTTGGGGACCCCTGCTCTACTAGGATCATACAGTTGAGATGGATTTCATCACAGTAAGTGCTGGAAGCTACCTTCTGTGGGGGCTATGTCTGTCTACACTGATGTGATAGTAGGGGTGTCGCAGGTTATGTTTATGGTGAACAGAAAGACGAGGCAGGTTCAAAATAATTAATTTACCCCTAACAAAGACAGAAGTCTTTGGCAGTGACTGAGTTAGAGTATTAAATTCACAAGGCCAGTGCTATAGCTGCTGTTTTGGAAATGGACACCAAGGTTTTCAACAGCTGCTAAACCTGTGGGCATATTCAGACTTGCTGGACTGCTGTCTACATTAGAGGATACCCATCACAATGAGCTACTGTATAATGAGCACCTTTGTTTGTGGTTTCTCAGTGAAAGTTCATTGACGAACAGTAGCTTACTGTGATGTGCAAGAAGTAAAACTGAAGCAAATTGGTGGATTGGCTTGTCTGTAGACTCCAGTGCATGGAGACCTACTGTAATCCTAAACAACAATTACAGTATAGCCTACAGTGGATTACGCTATTCTTTTCTTTTTTCTGCAACAATGAACTATTGCATTACCAACATATTCCCTTTTGCTGGACAGATATTGAGAATTTCTGCAACATTTATGCAATTCTGCTTGTATTGCAAATGTCTTGCATATATTTGCTAGTCTGTGAAAGGAGAAAATGCTAATATCGTAAGGCTTCGGAAATTAATACATTTATATAAATCTAAACGGGAAATGAATTGCAACTGAGACAACATGTGACTGATGTATTTATGTACAAGGTGAAAGTGTTCAGAAGCATAGAGAGGGCAACTTTACTAAAAAGGAGATTATAATAGTAGCTGACAATGTCTTAGAAAATGAAGATAAAATGTTTGGAAAGGAAAAACACAAGGGTGAGAAGTAAGATTTGGCACTAAACAATGCAAACGTATTACAAACTATACCAGTGGTTCTCAAACAACTCTTACTTGTGGCTGCACTGCACATTTTTTTCTAAAAATACGTATATTGCATGAAAAATAAAGAAATATGTACTTAAGTATTTTTTCATTTAATAAAACCAAAGTGTTTCTCATTTAAAATATACATCTCACACATCTCAGAACTACAGTTTTTTTTTTTTTTTTTTTTTTAAATTGCATGTTTCGAAATTCCAGCACAGTATTTTCTTTCTTTTTTCTTGTTCAGTTATCATTCAAAAATTCAAATTTCCGAAAGACATCTCTACTAATTACAAACATTCAGACACTCAGTCGCCCTTTAAATTTGTATTTTAGCTTGTTTGCGAATTAGTTAAGTGAAGTCATACATGCAATATATTTCTCCCCAACATTATGATTGGCAGAAAACATTTTTTGAATTTCGCAGTTGTAGATGGACTTGCATAATTGTTCACAACTCCTCCAGAATTGAGGAAGAAATAAAGTTTTTTTCACTCAGACACAATTGAGGAGAAAAAATCCCTGCAACTGGCATTGCGAAACTCGCATCTCTTTTGAATATCTGGCCCTACGTGCTTGTCTATATTGCAGGGCTTGAAATTAACGCTGGCCATGCAGCCGCAGTGCCCCTCAAAATGTATGCCTTTTCACGGCCATTATGGCTGCAGCAAGTAGAGAGACGCCTATATTAGGAATTGTCTGGATCCAAACAAAAACATGATTACTTGGTTACGTTGCACCAATTCCATATATAACTCTTGTGTCAATATTTATTAATGTGCTATGAAGTTGGTCTGTTAAAGGGGGAAAAAAAAGCCAGCATATCACTATGTTAAACGGAAGTGTGAGAGGGAAGATAGCATTGTGATTGAACACAAATGAGTGGAAGTCCTGAGTTTCTATATTAACACCAGCAGAATACAGTAACCACAGGTTCATGCAGCAGTTGTGATGGCGACCAGATGTGTGTATTAGGCTACGTTAACTTAAAGTGAAACTTTGCTGTCAGCATATGGTGAGTGGTTGCACAAGACTGATGTCAACAACAGGAGAATAACGCCCCGCTTGAATGCCTTTTATTATTACAGGCAAACAAATACAGAACAGAAACAGAAATGGTTAAGCTCAGGCTGAAAGTAAAAATAATAAACAAACAAGTCCCAAACAGTTTCACACAATACAAAATAAAGAATCTTTAACACAGCTGGCGCAACAGGGTCAGGCAGCACGGCACAGGGGTCCTCAGATGGCAGCTTCTGTACAGAGCGTGAAGCACTATGCTGATCCTTCAAGTCACTCCTCATAGCCTGCAACGATGTAAGCACAAATCATCTGGTCACAAAAACACAGGCAACACTTGAGTCCCAGCTCTGCAAAACTGCTCCCCTATATACTGCCAGGCTCCTCCTTACAATCAGCATGCCATGAAAATCTAGCCAGTCAGCGTACACTGCACCAAAATCTAGCCCATCAGTTTACACTGCAGTGGTGACCACCAGGAGTACATCTGACATCTGAAGACAACTTCAGGTCCTACCTGCCCTCAAGCGCAGCACCCTCGCAGGTCGGGAGGGAGATTTACAGCTCAGATTCATTCTCTCCCTGACAGTCACATTAAAAATAATAGAACAAGAATGAAAAACAAAAATATGTGCCATTAACAAAATGCCCTGAAAACTTAATGAAATGCAAGTAAAAAAAATATTCTTAATAGCTACGTACTATTCTTCATTTGCTTTTTGTTGCCATCGGTGGACGATTTGATATTTCCTCAGGACAGATTTGCAGCCGACATAGCTTCACCAGCTTTTACATGTTTAGCACTCTTTTCTTGTTTTTCAAACACTGGATGACTGTTTTTTTTTTTTTTTTTTTTTTTTGCACCTGCATAGTAAATGCTTGTTTTATTTTGGTGAGCAGCACGACAGAATTTACACTACATTTCTGTCCGCTGAGGGTTAGTTTTCAGCCACGGGACGTCATTAAGCCATATTTCAGAAAAAGCTTTTTTCTTTGAACCTGAGTTTCTTTCAGTTTTAACTTTCTTTGGAGGAGGGGGAACATCAAAGAAATCGCACACATTTGCGTTCTGAGAAAGAGAAAACTGCCATTTCATTAGTTGTTTTTATGTATTGCTGGTCCCTAAATGGCAAGACATGCCGGTTTGTAGGAAACTGTCAGAATAATAGGCTACTAATAAAAAAAAAAAAAAACACCACAATTTCTGTGTAGATGTAATTTTATCATGTTAATTGCTATTATTATATTACTGTATACTACAGAGAACAATGAAGCACAACTGTTAAAAAAAAAAAAAACATAGTAATTACTATCTTTAAAAAAGAAAAAGAAAACTACAGGTACTGGCAAAAATTGGAATCTATGTAAAGGGTTAAGAATATTGTCCAAATCCCTAAATGGTTGATTATTAAATCAGGATTTGTTATGTTGTACGCCAGAAAGCTTTAATTCCATCAGAAGGTAGAAGTTGGAGTTTTAACTGCTTTTAATTTTAGAATCTGACCCGTTGTCTTTAGATTCTCATTTGTCAACTTGTACTTACTTAGGTGTGCTTTTAGCAATCTGACAGAATTCTTAATTGCACTGTGCCACCCAAATTGACCCCTTCTTTCTTGTATTTGTGACCTCCCAGATTTCTGAGAACATTAGAACGTTATGAATGTGAAATATGTTTTGTTAGATATAGAGATTGACTTGGCAATAACAGTGGGTCAGGAATTGCTTTTACAAAGGTGTGTTCACAACACCGAAAACAATTCGAGGGTAATAACCACAAATATTGGGTTATTGTTTCATGTGGGTGGAGGGCGCAAGAGTTCAACATGAACAAGCAAGCTAAAAAATTACAGTGAGGTTTAATGATTCTTAAGTTTATTTTTTTATTTTGTATATTTTTAAAGTGGAAATTAAACAATTGGTATTATACTTTAAAATAAAAGCTGCTGAAAGAGGATGTTTACACTTGCTCCAACTCTCTGTGGGAAGCGATCAAGCACCGTCCTGGGTTTTGGGGGCACCAGATGTATTTCTGTATTGTACCGTTCTACCACGTTGTCAAAACAGTGTCTCCTGGTTCAAACTAGATGGGAAGAGTGGCCGCAAAACAAATGTTTCCAGTAAAATAATGCTTCTTTGTTTAAACAAAACAGCAGTTTGATCATGTGAAAAATGATTAGGTAGGAGGTTTGGGAGTGACTGTCCTATCAGGTTAAATATCATGTGTGATTTATTTTTAAAATTTATTTAAATAAGATACTGAAATTTGTTTTCTTTAGGGCCTATGAATGAAGAGAGTAGTGCAATTTGGAGGGAATGCTTGTGGATTAGAATGTGTAGACTGAATTAGTATAGACTATTTCTTCTTTTCAATAAGATCCTGGAATAGTTTCAGTAGGATACATATGTAGGGTTTATGGATATAAACAGTATATAATCACTGTTTTTTAGTTCAAATTCCCTCCAAGGATCTAGCTGCAATGAAATCATATGCCTACAGCAAAGATGCAGCAGTTAATCTAACATACAGTATTGCGTGTTTTGAAATAGCATCCTAAATTATTGCCTGCTTAGGATATTTCATCCAACCAGAGAACAAGTTTTACCTTCTGTATTCCATGATACATCATGAAGAACCAGTGTTCATGACATTAACTGTGCCACTCTCAGTTTTGATCACATTTTATTCACCATAACAGCATGGTTGACATCACCTGTTTAAAATGAATAAATAAATAAATAAATAAACACCTAAGGCACTTCTTGGAATTCTATTCGACAGCAAAGTCAATTCAAAACGGTAACATCACAATCTGCCACCTACATAACCTCAGTCATTTCACGGTATTCTGTTCATCAACCTTGTTCTTCTTTTCAATGAAAATAACAAAGGACTACATAAAGATTGGTAATGATTACAAAAACAAACAGTGGATTTTTTAAAACTTATTAATTAATAAAGTATGCAATGGAGTTATATATTGTGAGTGTCTGTGTATAGATTATACTGGCACTCGCAGCATGCAAACACAACTCGGCTTTCAGCTTCGGTCTGTTATCCATATATATAGACGTTTACCATCTATAACCGTAATATTAAAAAAAAAAAAAAAAAAAGTATCCAGAAGGTTGAAAGAATATACAGACACAAAGGAATTATATTATAGGGTGACATTAAACTTGATTATAATGGAACAAACACCAAACACACTAACAATGTCAGAGCTCTGTTCTCAGGTTCGTATTCTACACAGATGAGCACAAAGTTTGGCCACATCAAAGCTAATGCCAGATTAGAGTGATGGACACTCATGTGCTCCTATTAATGTAATAAAATCCCTTCCTAACTGGCCTGTTATTCCTGTGACAGTTAATGCTAATTAAACCCTAAATCTGGCTTAGCCAAATGTTTAAATTGGTAAATCCATCTCATTTACATATGTGAGCAGGAGGATGATGGGAAATGTAGTTCTGAGAGGCCCATGAGGGTACATGGAAAGCCACTGAGGCAGGGATTGCAAACACACTTTACGTAAACAGTTGTAGCAAAACGTGAACATGTAACAAAATAAAATAAAAGGTCCTTATGTACCCTTTAAGACAGAGATATTAGCTTCATATTTGGTACTCATCTATGCTTTGTAATTCTCTAGGTCAAGTTTGATGTGGGTGTCTTGCAAGAAAACAAATATTATTCTGTCTGAGAAACGATTTGAAGCCTTGCTTTCATATTTGCCAGGTTATAATAAACCTCATGCTAAATATGTAGGTGACCTTGACATTGACCTCTAACCAGATGTCTGCTGTGTTGAGGTCGTGTCACAAGTTTCTGCTGAAAAGACATCACACTTTAACTTCTTGCCATCCTAATGATACAAAACCACAAGTTTTGAGATTTTTGCAGTTGGTACACAACTGTTGTTTATGTGCCATTAACCAGTTGAAACATTGTTTTAACATCTTGCAACTGTATATGGTAGAGACCATACACTTTGAGTTTGTTAAATTTGGAATATGCCGATTTTTGGTATCTCTACCATAGATGGAGGAAAAGTGTCTGCTGCCTCTTGACCTGTACCCATGTAATGACATCATGTGTTGACAAGCAACAGTCAGACTGGCTGAACTACAGGTACCATTTGAAATGCTTCTTAATTAAAAAAAAAATATATATATATATATATATATACTGTAGCCAATATTCTGTACAATATACTGTAGTGTATATTGTCAACCGGGGGTATTTAACCGTTTTTTGAAACTGTACCCCTTCTATCTGGAGGCTTCAACTCAAGTACCGATTTACAATTTTTGCTCTACTGAATGATACCAGATTTGCAATAAAAGACAGAATAATCTGATTAACACATTTTTGTCATGTATTTTAATATATAATTTTGGACTGGCAAACTGCTAGTTTAGAACAGAATACAAACAGTCATATTTCTTAAAACGTTTAATAACAAATCTTTGGATGCACAGAATTAAAATCTCTTTACCCGAGTAGATACTAAAACAGTAAAATTCACACTTTGTAATAAAGGATTGGGCTGTAGTATAACAGCACAGGGACCACATTAAACTACTTACCTGCAGAGAGAGGCCCAACCACAAGCCATGGGCTCTGTTGACAAGTATGCCAAAAGTACCGGTAAATCACATGAACCATTACAGCTTACTTTACCAAATGCACTCAAAAAAGAAGCAAATAATTAACCTAATGGTTAAAATGATTGTTAAAGATGTATTGAATATCAGCACTGTTAAAGGACAGGGTTGAATACATTTAAAAAACAATGTTACCTTTAATTGCTGTTTGGAAATAATGCAGAAGTTGTGTGCACAATGTACTTGAATTGCACTTCTTGGTAATCAAAATAGCTACTTGTTGAAGCACTGTCAAATACTACTGGTATTTTTTTTACATATGTCAATTTTGTTGGTATTATGCAAGCATTATTAGTAGCCAGTGGCACACGGATGTAATGTATAATGTAATCATTTAGTAAATTATCTGTATTCAGTTATTAAAATGTACGGAAATACCCATTCCATGTATGTTCCTAGATCATTACATTATATTTGTGTTCAGTAGGCCAGGCTAGCTCCTACTGTTTTGCCTAGTACAGTGGGATTTCCCAAAGCTTTTTGGTGAAGCTACCAAAACGCTTAGTTAAAGTTCCCCTTCACCTGTTTCATCAAAAGAATAATAAAAAAATAAAAGAAATGAAGGAAGTGTCTTTTTTCCCACTAACCCACAATAAGATAACAACATTTTTGACACAGTCACAGATCACTGGGTTTCACGTCTGCAAGGGGTTAGTGCTTGCTTTGTGCAGCATGGGTCCACTAACAGTATGTTTTACAATTTGCCATGGTTACTTTAGATTTTAAAAAGGGAGTAAATGTGTTAACTGATTAGCCCTTGTGTTTTTACTGCACCATGATAAAGCACTTGTACTTACAGAAGCATTCAGGCAATTATAAAGCAGCAAGAAGGATTGTAAACACTACGTGGTGACCGTGTACCCAGCTCCTCCAGCGCTACTGACTTTATTATTAACCAGGCTCCTCAACCCAACAAAACAACGACATAGTACAGCAGGCAAACCTGGATAAATGAGTTTCTCTGTTTCACTTTAAAAAATGATAAACATTGTAAAATCTGTGTTGTTCAGGTATAAAAGCAGCAACTGTTTTCTCGCTCCTTTTTTAAAATAATTGTTTAGGTTGTTGGTGCTTGTAGCAGTTCCAGCAACCATAGACAAGCTGATCATAATAGAGCAAGACCTTCCTTCCTTCATCCTTGTGTGTGTGTGTTTATCTTCTCTTGCATATATCCTACCTAAGCTCAGTCATTACCACTGTACAGTACAGCACAGTGCTGTACATCCATCCAGCTAAACATTATTATTTATTATTATTATTATTATTATTATTATTATTATTATTTTTTTTTTTTTTTTTATTTACATGTTGTGGCAGAAAATGTAGTCCAGGGGTTAGTACAAGACTGCATCCCTCAGTATGCCATAGGGTTGAAGTTGAGCTAGAAGTAGAATCACCTGGCTATAATTGAGTAAGGGACACTTGCCTGTGTCCTTAGACCTTTAAGAAGTTTGATCACATCACCCCAGTCCTTTCAGATCTTCACTTGCTTCTTGTCAGTAAACACGCTGATTTGTTGTTTTTGAATTAACTCTCAGGCAAAGTTAGCTGGATAAATTACCTGGCAAGTAATTAGATCTGGGTATTGGCAATGTCTTAACGATGTGATATGTGTCGTGATACAAGGCTCACAGTACGATATGTATCACAATATGAGGCTCATGGTACGATGTGTATCACGATACAAGGCATATCATGATACAGTAAATTCATCATGGAACATAAAAATCACACAATTGTCTCATTTGCTTGTGCAGGTGTTTGCAATAACACTGGTAAAGCGCTAATTCTCAGTGTAGACACAAATTAATCTATGCTCATATTTATATTTAGCAGATCAAATTTTACTTTGCTTACTGTATCAATAATCGTATTGTCAAGAAAACTGTCACGGTTCACCGTGTGAATCAATGAATTGGCTCACCCCTAGAAGTAAAGTCTTTTTAATGGGAGGATTGTAAAGTGCTTTGGAATGTCTTCTTGTGAAAGACACTATATAAATATATACGTGGAATGTAATCACAAGTCTGTATTGGCTTATGCTAAATAAATGTAATTCTATAAGACTATTTACAATTATTTGTCTTACAGTTTAAATGTACTTGTCTGTGATGTTTAAAAATGTCACCCGCAGTTTCCATTTTCAGTACAGAAAAGCAACAGATACTGAAGTTAGAGTAACATATTAAAATATTCATAGAAATGAATAAAAATGATGCTCTCCTATGTGCTGCTTTAGTGTAATGTCCCATCCGTGGTGATTGTTGCTAGGTGATTCCAAACAAACAGGCGAGTATATAATAAAAGTAATTAGCGTAGTGCGTTTTAAAACGTCTGTAAAATTGTATAGTAAGAGGACCATTTTTAATATAAATCTAATTATAACTAGTAAACAGTATGGAGCAGTGTTTTGCAGGAGACTGCAACCACCATTCAGAAAGAGAAAACTGAAAAATGTAGTCTGAACACCCTTGTCATCTGTCAGCCATATCTGTAAACAGTTTGAGCCATTCCAGATTGTCTGGTAACCGTAATCATTCAGACACAGTTAAGCTTGTTACTAATTAATGCATCTATTATTCAGGTCTGTTTTTCGGAATAGACTATTGTAAATCTGCTTCGTGAAAAGAATATAAATTTAAAAAAGCTTTTCCACTCAAAACACGTTAATAATATTACTTTCACTCAAGGGCAACTAAAATACCGGTCCTAACCCAGTTTCCCAGGACTATTTTCAACATGAGCTTAAACTGTAACACTTTATGGGGCACTACTACACCTTTTAAATAAAAACATATTTCAACTTTCACATAAAAATGGCTTTTGCTTTTTATTTAAACAAAATACATAACATTTATTTATGTACAGTATTCTGAGGTAATGTGTCTATACGGAGAACAACGAAGTGTATTGCAGACTAATAAATCTGTGTGTTTTATTGTCCGTCTTTTTCACTAATATTATGTACTACTATTATTATTCTTGTTTAAAAATTGTTGTTTTAAATAATTTTATATCAAGTGATAAATTGTGAGTCAGTTTTGGCGGAAAACTTACCTCAAAATAGTTTTAGCCTTCATACTGGCATTAATTTTGTCTTTCAAGACACTGAGTGTATTTGAAATTTCCCTCATTTCAGAGTTTCTTCCTTGTTAATTAGTTGTTCGTCCCTTTTAAAAAGCGGAGTGCTGAAAACATTGAAAGCGCCATGTTGTTTGGAATGAGGTAGCTAGGAGATCTTACTGAGAGGAAAAAAAATAATCGGTACACAGAAATATATCTTTTTTGTAACTTTACAGCTGTCAGATGTGTAAGACGTTGTTGAACAATATGCTTTAGTAAATAAAGTGGTTACATTACTGTAATGTGCCAATACAAGTTGAACAATTTGGGAACTGCTGTGTTTTATTTCATTTTTAAACTATTTCGTAGTCTATTTGATATGTGTTACACACACGATGCATTTTATGGTAATTTTTTCCTCATACAGTGGCTTGTGAAAGTATTGACCCCCCGTGGCATTTTTCCTGTTTTGTTGCCTTACAACCTGGAATTAAAATTTATTTTTTGGGGGTTTGTATCATTTGATTTACACAACATGCCTACCACTGTGAAGATGCAAAATATTTTTTATTGTGAAACAAACAAGACATAAGACAAAAAAACAGAAAACTTGAGCGTGCAGAAGTATTCACCCCCCCAAAGTCAATACTTTGTAGAGCCACCTTTTGCAGCAATTACAGCTTCAAGTCTCTTGGGGTATGTATCTATAAGCTTGGCACATCTAGCCACTGGGATTTTTGCCCATTCTTCAAGGCAAAACTGCTCCAGCTCGTTCAAGTTGGATGGGTTCCGCTGGTGTACAGCAATCTTTAAGTCATACCACAGATTCTCAATTGGATTGAGGTCTGGGCTTTGACTAGGCCATTCCAAGACATTTAAATGTTTCCCCTTAAACCACTCGAGTGTTGCTTTAGCAGTATGCTTAGGGTCATTGTCCTGCTGGAAAGTGAACCTCCGTCTCAGTCTCAAATCTCTGGAAGACTGAAACAGGTTTCCCTCAAGAATTTCCCCGTATTTAGCGCCATCCATCATTCCTTCAATTCTGACCAGTTTCCCAGTCCCTGCCGATGAAAAACATCCCCACAGCATGATGCTGCCACCACCATGCTTCACTGTGGGGATGGTGTTCTTGGGGTGATGAGAGGTGTTGGGTTTGTGCCAGACATAGCGTTTTCCTTGATGGCCAAAAAGCTCAATTTTAGTCTCATCTGACCAGAATACTTTCTTCCATATGTTTGGGGAGTCTCCCACATGCCTTTTGGCGAACACCAAACGTGTTTGCTTATTTTTTTCTTTAAGCAATGGCTTTTTTCTGGCCACTCTTCCGTAAAGCCCAGCTCTGTGGAGTGTACGGCTTAAAGTGGTCCTATGGACAGATACTCCAATCTCCGCTGTGGAGCTTTGCAGCTCCTTCAGGGTTATTTTTGATCTCTTTGTTGCCTCTCTGATTAATGCCCTCCTTGCCTGGTCCGTGAGTTTTAGTGGGCGGTCCTCTCTTGCCAGGTTTGTTGTGGTGCCATATTCTTTCCATTTTTTAATAATGGCTTTAATGGTGCTCCGTGGGATGTTCAAAGTTTCGGATATTTTTTATAAACCAACCCTGATCTGTACTTCTCCACAACTTTGTCCCTGACCTGTTTGGAGAGCTCCTTGGTCTTCATGGTGCCGCTTGCTTGGTGGTGCCTCTTGCTTAGTGGTGTTACAGACTCTGGGGCCTTTCAGAACAGGTGTATATATACTGAGATCATGTGACAGATCATGTGACACTTAGATTGCACACAAGTGGACTTTATTTAACTAATTATGTGACTTCTGAAGGTAATTGTTTGCACCAGATCTTATTTAGAGGCTTAATAGCAAAGGGGGTGAATACATATGCACGCACCACTTTTCCGTTATTTATTTTTTTGAATTTTTTTAAACAAGTTATTTTTTTCATTTCACTTGACCAATTTGGACTATTTTGTTTATGTCCATTACATGAAATCCAAATAAAAATCCATTTTAATTCCAGGTTGTAAGGCAACAAAATAGGAAAAATGCCAAGGGGGGTCAATACTTTTGCAAGCCACTGTAGCTCTTAGATAGGACTGTCAACAGGCTCCAGAATGGGACACTTTAAGGCAGGTCATGTTTTTTTAAACTGCAATGTATTCGACATGTAAAGTGAGTGTGAATTGCTTGAGCAGTTTAATAAATGTATTTCATTGTTTAATTGTGGTGGCGATTCTATCTGGGGAGCCTCGTAAAACAACGATTAATCGTATTGCTTGAATCTTTTTATACAGTAAACAATATCTATCAAAAATAGTGCAACACCAATATGGAAAACTTGGCACTCGCTTGCACTCCGTCATTTAACCTTGTGATAGCAGGTAAAGTTTCTGTGTGTTTAATATCTATTGCTTCACACAGTCCTGCCCAGTCAGAGACTCAGAACGCCAATCAGCTGCTGTTTAGATCTGATTGATGGAAATTATCCTCGCAGGCATGTGTGTGCTTTTGGTAACAACTAAGTAAAACAATTCATTTAATTTAATGAAGTTTGCACAATTCACACTCATTTTACTGAATACACTGCAGTTTAGAGAGGTGAGTTACAAAACCCGACTTTCCTTAGTGTCCCGAGATTCTGTCCCGAGCCTGTAGGCAGCCCTACCCTCAGATCAGGTGACACAGGTTGAAACGTCATTAAATAACATAGTGGGTTATGGCAAAGGTTTAGCTCTCCTTTCTTGTAAAGGTAAAGTAAACGGTTCTGTATTTTGACTTTTCCATTGTGCGGGGAGGGGGCTAGTGTTAAATTGTGTAAGTTTCAAACTGAAATCTTATTCAGGGTAATAAAAATACTATGAACTGCAATGCTCAAAACAATAGATTGTGCACGTCCCTTGTTAGTAGCTGCCAGTCTGTTTTTCATTCAGTTTTTCGGACAGTTTTTGTAAATTGGGTATTCGGTCAAATCTTTTGAGATGGATTTGTTATTCGTCTGAATCTCTAAAACTTGAATTTGGTGCATCCCTGATAGAATGTAAAAAAAAAAAAGAAATTTGTTTATTCACTTTGTGCCCACAGGGCCAGCACATCTCAGTAGCACAGTACAAATACAAAGAGAGGCATTTACTAAGAACAATAATAAAACAAATGCTTTTAAAAAGACTAAATTCTCTTGGTATTTATTTATTTATTTTAGATTCTATTGATTTTTTTTTTAGTATTACATGCAGAACATACGCTATAAGATCATTACCTTTGTTAGAAATGTGCACGGATGAATCTACCGATTTTACAGGTCAAGCAGCTAATGCCCATAAATTAATTGATCAAAAAATTTGAATCGAGTGACACCACAAATTTCAATATATACTGTAACATAGTTTACTATTTACTATTATTGGGGTTAGGTCACGTCAGTATTTGGCACACCTTATTGTCCAGTCTTTGCTGAGGCTTGCTAGCAAGCCCCGCCCTGAGAGAACGTCTTGGAAGGATATAGCAACATGTGAGAAGGAAGTCGCGCTTCTATTGGACTGACGCACAACAGAGAGCAAATTGCTTTCACTGCCCATATACTGAATACTTGCCAGTTGTCGATGATTTGGGACTGAGCACCATCCCACTGAGCCTAGGTAGGACGCACTGTCATTGAATAAAATACTACAGAGACTACTATAATACGCAGGAGCCCAATTACCCCACTCTGTAATTCATGTGGCATACATAGAAGAAAGACTTGGCTGTCGGATTTGTATGCAATGTGATTGTTTAAAAATAAAAACAGTAACCATAACTGACCCTGAAGACCTTTTGTGTTGAGCTAGCGAACCCTTAACAAAGAGTGTGGTTACAACTGCTGCCCAAACGAGGGGCCTGCCTTCTATAGTGATGTGAGAAGCAAGAAAATAAAATAACATAAAAGACATCTATTTGTTTAATTAAAATACCTTTGCTTGCTTCACTGGACAAAACCACTGGTTAAGAATAAGAGAATAACCAATTTTTACCTAGTGTTGTGAAGTAAAAACTTCCTGTATTCTAACTGACATGAATATGTCCGGTTCAGCCATGGAAAGCCTTGCTGGTGTGCAGACAGTGGAATTGCTGTCTGGAACTCTGTCTGGTGGTGGCATAAAGCAACCGCTTTTCAAGTTAATTCCAAAGTCATTGAAAGCAAAGCAGCTGAATTGGAACTGGCAATGTTAGATGAGGCATTTGAAACCGACCCACTTGCAAATTTAAAGGGGCAACAGCATGTTTACAGTCATGCTGCAGTGTATTTTGGATAGAAAGGAGAACCAAAATCAACAGGTTAATAATAATTTAGGGTCAGTGCAAAACGATCTTCAAAAGGTTACCGATGGCCTTAATGACCTCCAAAACGTGCTCAGAAGAGAAGTTAGTGACATTGGGAAGACTACAGCTGATGTTACAGCCCAATGGCATCTTGTGAATGTGTTATTTCCAAGCATGATGTAGCTTTAGAGAATATACAAACTGACATAGGCTCTGTGCAAGAAGGTCTTCAGGTCATGCAGCAAGACGTGGATGCTTTGAACGAAAAGGTAGAGAACCTACAAAGCAAGTTTTGACACTGCTGCGATTGGGGATTTGAGAAGCCTGCACCTAGAGGTCAGACACATTCAAGAGACAATGGCTTGTGGCGGTGGCATGCCTAAACGTCACGCCCAGACCACAATGTCTCAGACTGAGAATGCTGTAGCAGATTCTCCTGCACTATACTCCAGAGTTTCTGAGTTCCAGTTCAGCACCCCCTTGCCTCCATTACATTAGAAAGGTCTTCACTGTCCACATAATGGTGTGCAAGCCTTGCACCATGGTTTTGTCCTCCATCAGTTATGCAGCCCCTGAATATTGCAGTAAAGGAGTCCCCAAACCTTGTGAGTTTGTTGCTCTTTTAGAACAGCACTTCCAAGCACAGTGTATTCCAGAGAATCAGTGGCTACTACAGATTGATTTCCATTTTAAAGAGAGTGGATAGCAATGGTGGCATTATAAACGGCAGTAGGTTCACAGCTGGGAACAATTTAATAAGCCGTTTCTGGCCTACCATGGAGGTCCGCCAGCACGCCACTAGAAACATTTGTCTGGAGAAATTCTCAGATATACCCACAGTGCTCTTAGGTCCAAGTGACTCAGTATATTATTGGCCAAAGGAACTGAACACCCTTGAACAGCTAGTGCAAAGGTCGAAGAAATTATGAGACTTGAAGGAGGAGAGAGAGTATAAACGGCAACAAAACTTCTTGTCAAAGTCCTTTTTGCATTCAGAACTGTTAAGACCATTGACAGACAGGAGCCCCCTGAAGGGAAAGGCCATCAAGCAAATGTTATCCTGAAAAGGCTCAATCCAGTGTAGATGTTCACTGTAGGTCATGTAATAAATTTGGACACTGTCAGAGAAACTGTTAGATGTCCAGTGAACTAATGCAGAAACTCTCCATACCACCCCATACTTTGTCAGTGTGGGAAGGAAACATGTCACCTTGGCTACTGACATCAGGTGCTCACCCTTGGTTGTTGAATGTTCAACTGAAAATGGAGGAAGGTTATGGGAAGTGATGGAAAATCTCACAACAGAGCTGATCATTGAAGTTGACTTAATTCATGAAACTGGATTGTTAACCCTTAGCGGTCCATTTATTCATCGCCTGGCAGGTGCGTTGGGTCCAATTTATTTTCACATGCGCTGTTTAAAAGTATTTATTTCACAGTAAAACAGGTTTAAAAGGCACTGCATATCAAAGGGACACTCAATACTGCAACTCCAGCCAAGTCCCACCCTTTGTTCGCTGTATTTTTTGCATACCTCTTTATAGACGTGCATACTGATAAATCCTCTCCTGATCACTCGTTTTATCAACAAACTGCTCAATAATGTGATCCAAGTCATCATTTTATTACTATAACATCTCAAAAAGCTCGTGAAATGTCAGTGATATTCTTTGAGCACCGGATGTGAAAGCAGCAAATATTTGTTTGTCAGTGTTATCTCTGTGGTACAGAGGCTATGTGCATTGCTCAGATCTGCCCCTTTTTCTTTTTTTAGCTTCTGTTTGTCTCATTTGGCCATTTGAAAGGTTTTCTCTGCTTTTTCCTGAGAAACAAGTAGAGACCTGTTCTTGACAGCTTTTTGATGATGTCAGACAGGGTCCGACATCAGACTGGAAAAGGAAAGTTTTAATGTTGGACCTGGTCCGACATAGGACCACAGAGGGTTAATAGACTTCCAATACATGCATGTGTGGTATTTTATCTCAGCCAAAGAGTTGCCTATCCCACCTACCAAAAAAGAACAGGAACTTCCAGTGCTTGTGGCAGCAGGACATTCTCTAATTCTGGAAGTGGATTAGAACCATCTCCTTGCAAAATAGCAGTACAACACGCTCTTTCGCCAAGGAAAAGCAGAGTCAGCTACAGGGTGTACTGCAAGAGTTCTTAGATGTTTTAGAGGACCACATAGACAGAAGTGACACTGTTCAACACCATATTAAAACAAGTGATCCCTGCCCTGTTGGCAGAGACCTTATCTATACCGCCCAGAGAAGCGAATGTCCATCCAGCAGCAGGTTGATGAAATGATGAAGTTAGGTGTGGCTGAGCCCTTTAAGTCACCCTGGGCATCTCCTGTAGTCATCGTCAAAAAGAAAGATGGCAGTGATCGTTTCTGTACAGACTACAGGAGACTTAATGAGGCGACCCAAACTGATGCCTTTCCTATGGTAAAAATGTGGGAGGTCCTCAACAGTCTACACGGGGTACTCTACTTCAGCACTCTAGACTTACGGTGTGGATACTGGCATATAACTATGTCACCAGAAAGTTGGAAAGTGACAGCTTTCATTACACACATAGGCCTGTACCAGTTCAGAGTCATGCCGTTCGGGCTAAAGAACGCTCCAGCCACGTTCCAGAGGCTTATGAACGAGGTACATCGGGAACATGTCCATCGCAATTGCTTTGCTTATCTAGATCTGGGAACTGCATCTCCAAGATCTAACTGAAGTCTTGCTGTGACTCAAGGATCATGGACTAACCTTCAAGCTTGAGAAATGCATGTTCGGTAGGAAAGAACTAAAATATCTAGGGCACATTATCTCTGACAAAGGTGTAGGTCCTGACTCAAAATTCTTGGAAACAATGAACCAGGATCCCAGACCAAACAAACCAGAACATTTTTTGACAGTACTTGGGCATGTGTAACTGGTACAGTTGGAAGTAGAGTACAGAAGCAGCCTTCCAGCATCTTAAAGAAGAGCTACAGAGTGCCTTGCATTTAAGCTATCCAAACTTCCATAAGCCATTTGTCCTTCAAATTGATGTCAGTAGTGTAGGACTAGGGGCAGTCCTTTATCAGATGAAAGGGGAAAGAAAGTGCATCATTATGTATGCAAGCAAGACTATCAGTGCTACGGAGAGGTGTTATGGACGTATGGACTGTAAGGAAGTTTTCGTCATTTTACACTAGTCACTGATAACAGTGCACTGAAGTGGCTAGCAAGTATGAAAGATACCAGCAGCAAATTGGCACGATGCTCTTTACAGCTTCAGGAATTTGATTTTGAAGTGCAGCACTGTGCAGGAACTTCAAATCAAACAGCAGATGCCTTGTCTGAGAACACTGTATTGGAGGACAGCTCTGATATATAGTTCTGTGGATGACAAGATGCTACCTGAATTGCAGCTCCCACCTGAAGAAGTCATAACAACCCTTGTCTCTACCCTAGCGGAGGGGAACCCTCCACTCCTTTTAAGCCAGGATATTGTTCGAGAGGAGCAAAAGAAGGATGGGTATCTGTTGCATATCATTGAGTACATCAGTCATGGAACTCTTCCACCCTGCAAAGAGCAAGCAGCAAAAATCAGATTATGTCCTCTATCTAATGGATGGGGATCATCACCGCATGGAATCAGGTTAGGATTGGAAGATGGTAATTCCTTCTCTCAAGCAGGACGTGCTTTAACCCTTTGCGGTCCTATGTCGGACCAGGTCCGGCATTACAATTTTCCCTTTCCAGTCCGATGTCAGACCCTATCCGTCATCATCAAAAAAAGACGTAAAGCACCGGTCTCTAGTCATTTTTTTCCGGAAAAAGCATGGAAAACCTTTCAATGGCCGAGTGAGACCAATAGGAGCCGATTGAAACTGAAAAAAAGTTTTCTCATAGCCCAATGCACTACAGAGATAATGCGGACATAACAAAGTAGTTTGGTGATAAAACGAGTGATTAGGAGAGGATTTATCAGTATGCACATCTATAAAGAGATATTTGAAAAATACAGTGAACAAGTTGTGGGGTTTGGCTGTAGATACAGTACTGGGTGTCCTCTTGCGATTCAGTGCCTTTTAAACTTGTTTTACTCTAAACAGCGAATATAAAATAAATTGGACCTGACGTGCCTGACAAGCGCTGAATAAATGGACTGCAAAGAGTTAAGGTATTCAGTGACTCTGAGATAGCTGTGCATTTGGGATTCCACAATACTTTTGGAGAGGCATGAGCTGAGAAGTTTCAAACTGTCAGAAGCTGTGACAGCTACCAAAAGGTCAAGTCAGATAACAAGAAACCAGTAGGTTTAATGGTACCTCAGAAGCCTGTCGAACCCTGCTATAAGATAACTGTTGACCTCATGGGACCACTGCCAAAGAGTCATAGCGGAAATTAATAACTCCTTGTTGCTGTAGATCAGTTTACTAAGTGGGTGGAATTATTTCCCTTGCATCGTGCAACAAAGAAAATCTTCGTTAACCTGGAAAATGAAGTGTTCTGTCACTGGGGTATACCTGCAATTATCTTATCTGATAATGGGCCTCAGTTTACATCCAAGGAATGGAAAGAAGCTTGCCTAAGATGGGAATAAAGCGTCCGTATACTTCTCCTTACTATCCTCAGGCCACTTGGACAGAGCAAATGAACTGAACAATTAAGATTTTTCTTCAGTCGTATGTCTACCAAGATCAGTCCAAATGGAATGAGGACCTCGCAAAGTTTGGTCTTAGAATTCGCACAGCAGTACAAGACACCAGTGGTTATAGCCCAGCACAGCTCAATCTTGAATGAAAGATAGCTCTCCCAATTGATCTCCCAAACTCTATGAAAAGCTACATCGATATGATGAAAGAGCCAGAGGTACCACTGCGAAAGCTCTCAGTGCTGGAGATCAGGTTCTGATTTGTGCACACCCCATCTCTTCAAAGGAACAACGATTTGCTGCAGAGTTGGCTGAAAGTGGATTGGACCCTGCAACATTTTGAAGGTTATTTCGCCGCTCAACTATGAACTTTGTGATCCTGTCTCAGACAACAATCAGGGAGTTCAGCATGTCCAAAACTTACGACCATTCAGTCACTGAAAACTGTCTGGAGATGAGACACGTTCCTCTGATGTAACAATTCAGAAAGTGAAGGAGAGTTAACCAACGGTGCACAGCCCCAAAAGGAGTCAGAAGAAACCCTACAACCTGTGAAACTAGGCCAAACCGGACTACATGGCCCTTGCCACGGGTTCGTAAAGAATTGCAGCCTGAAGTTTCCTGTGCATGGCAGCACTATAAAGAGAAAAACTAAAATAACAATCTGTCTACAAGTGCCACTACAAACTGTTCAGTTATTTGTGGATCTCATATTTAGATTTACATTATCGATATTTAGTGTTTAAAATGTTGTGGAATATTTTGTGGATACAGCCACCTTAGCAGAGGGGAGTTGTAATGTAGCTTATTATTTACTATTATTGTTAGGTCACGTCAGTATTAGGCACACGCTATTGTCCAGTCTTTGCTGAGGCTTGCTAGTAAGCCCCGTTCTGAGAACCTCTTGGAAGGATATACCAACATGTGAGGAGGAAGTCACGCTTCTTTTGGACTGACGCACAACAGGGAACAGGTTGCTGACACTGCCCATCTACTAAATACTTGCCGGTTGTCGATGATTTGGGACTGAGCACCATTTCACTGAGCCTAGGTAGGACGTACTGTCGTTGAATAAAATACTATGGAGACTACTATAATATGCAGGAGCCCGATTACCCCATTCTGTAATTCATGTAGCATACATAGAAGGAAGACCTGGCTTTTGGATTTGTATGCAATGTGATTGTTTAAAAATAAAAACAGTAACCATAACTGACCCTGAAGATATTTTGTGTAGAGTTACCCTTAACAAAGAGTGCAGTTACAGTACTTTGGTGTGTACGTGTTTTTTATTTTTTATTTTTTTATTAATTTATTTTTTTTTTTTTTTTTACTGTAGTTCAGCCTTTGCAATGTGAAAATGATATTTGCATAAACTGGGCACCCCAATAAACTATTGAGGAATAGGAGAGCGTCATTAGAGCTTGTGCCTCACAGGTTAGCACAGGTAGTGAGACCACCAGCACTTTTCTTTGTAGTTTTATTTAAGCGTCTGTCACTGTGCTTAAGTGTGCTGCATCTTGTTTCAAAGACATACAGTACTATTCATCTGAAAAGTGTTCCTTTTTTGTGTCATTACATACAGTATCTTTCCTAAGACCAAATACGTTTCTTGGAAATACTGCATTGACAGATTCTCAAGCAACCTTTTCAAACATTTTCACAATCCTCCAAGGTTTATTTTTGTTTTGTTTTGTGGATTGGTGAAGGCAAAAACAAAAACAAAAAAAAAACACCCATTATTTTTTTCAGTGAATCATGTTCTAAAGCTACTCCATATAGTGGCAATTTAAAATGCTTTTGATATGCTGTTTGATCTTATGTACAGTATTCATCATGAGCTAGGGATTAAATTAAAATGTGACTCTTTATTGAAAACACCACCATAACAGACTGGAAAAACTCTTGATTTTGATCAAATTTTTTTCATGTCATTACATGTATATTTGTTGACACACCAGTTAAATTCAAATTGTCCGTGACTAAAGGCCGAGTTAAGTGCCAACTATGACAGTTAAATTGCTTGGAAAGTTTCTCACGTTTTTCAAAAAGCCTTGGATTTCCTGGGTTGTTACTGGGTGTTCTGATAGTTTTATGGACCTAGTTGAAATTTACTTTTAGCATCCCAATCTGTAAAATATTTTCGTAAATTTGTAGGCATTCGAAAAAACATTTGGGGTCATTATGGGGTCATTATCACATCTTGATTTGGATTTTGAGTAACTAAATTTAAACAATTGTATTATTTTCAAAAGCATTAATCTACATTGCTTTTTTTTTTTTTTTTTTTTTTTAAGTAAACATGTGCAAATCATGATTTGCTTTTTTAATTCCAGAAGTTAAAAGCAGAGATTTACTCAACAGTCACCCAAGCTTTGAAAAGAACTCCAGTAGATTTACAGTATTAACTTTTGTTAAAGATCATCTAGGTAAGTAATCCTATATTAAATCAAATGAATACCATTGTTAGAAAGGCGCTAATACGATGGTGTGACTATAGTTTTTTTTTTCTTTTAAAGTATATATTTTGTTAGCTGAATGGCATCTCCGTCAGTATTTATTTTTTTTTTTTTTAATATTGCACAATTAGGAAAGTTTATTCAGCTCATGTTATGTTGCAGATTCTCTGTGGCTTCTTTGTGTGAGGATGGTTGGGGGATGGGGTCATCTGTTTGATGATGGCACAAAGCAGATCTGCTACTGCTTCCACGTCTCCCAGTGGGGTGGCTGCTTGTGTCTTCAGGCAGTGGTCCACACAATGGGGATTATTCCCTGGAAGTGAATAGAAAACCATACTGATGCATTAACCATGTTGTCATGAAGGATAGCAAAGGAAATGTACTGCAGACAGTTTTGTTTTGTAAAAGCACTGTGGGTTTTGAATCCTGCCCCCTTTAGACTGGAAAATGGTTTGATCTACAGGTTGGAGAAAAGGAATAAGAGCTACTGTAGGAGGTCCTGGATTTGAAGGTCAACTCAGCCATTAACTCATCCCTGAGAAATCTTAGAGCAAATCACAATTTTTCTAACAAGGATGGGAGTAACATACACCTCCTGTAAAATGAAAAAGTATGTAAACTATTTTGGACTAGCTGGCAAACAGCCCTCTCTGTTTATGTTATTGTTGTGACTCTTCTGTTCAGAAGGTTTGGTTCTACCTCGGCCTCCTGAGAGTGCTGTTGTTGTTATGATCTGCATCGGCAGAGGAGGGGGGAATCCTGCACCGCTACAAAAAACAAGCTACATGTAAACTAGATGAAGGCATCAGAGCGGCCTGGGAATCTACCAGCTGTGGACTTCTTGTGCTGAGGAAGGATTCCTCAGGGAGCAGGGGTAACCCTTTATTAATGATGCTGAGCTCTTCAATCCCAGACTGCTTTTCTAAAAAGCCTTCATTTTTACAAAGCACATGCGTCTGAGGGAGGGGGAGGGGGCGGAGGGGCGGCATGGGGCACAGGGCACAGGGCACACAATGTGTACAGATGGCAGAGAGTGATTGAAAAATATAAATTACACTATGTAACACAATTTTTGTTCCAGGGTAGTAAGTGTTATTTCCTAATTGCTTATGCCTCAGAAGTATAGAAAATGGCTATTATTCCCCACAAACTTTGCTTTTGTGACCAGGACAGTGATATTTAAAAATATCACTATTTCCAATGAGAAAACAGGCAAATGTGTGTCTTTTCGTTCACATAAATACAGTATAATCATAAATCTCGAAAAACTACTCACTTCTAAATCTTTTGTAGTCATTTTTTTATTACTTTAGTATAAATACATGTTAATTTGGATTCATATTTTTTTTTCTGACTTTATGTGAACAAAAAGACACACATTTGCCCATTTTCCCATTGGAAATAATGATATTTTGAAATATCACTGTCCTGGTCACAAAAGCAAAGTTTGTGGGGAATAATAACCATTTTCTATACTTTTGAGGCATAAGCAATAACACTTACTACCCAGGACAAAAAAAAAAAAAAAAAATTGTTACACTGTGTTATAAATGGCTGACAACACATAGCGAAAATAACTAGCTTACCTTTTTATTTTGTGCTTTACTGTTGTTTGAAAGGACTGTGCAGTTGCAAACTTTTTTGCAGTATATTTTGTGTATTATTTTTTGTAAACCAAAACCTCAATGCTGATAATTGCTTTTGTCAGGTCTTCTATCTTCATTTTTGAAAAGTATGTTGTTTTATGTCAGATTAGTAGTTCATCTGAGGTCACCACACTGTAAACCAGGCACTCTGAGGGTGCAGTGAGCTTAAATGCAAAGTTGCTGTTACTTATTTTCCTATTCCCAGCAACTACTGAGTTGATGCCAGATACCTTGATGGAGTGATACAGCCAAACTTCATTTTCAGGCATGCAGAAAGAAAAACATATGTAATGGTTTCTATTTTAATATCTCTTTTTATTGGGTCAGTTTAGGCCTTCTTTCCATATGCCACAGGGACCGAGTTGAAAGCAAAATGAAACCAGTCCTGGTTGTTTCCATTGACACCTATCCAGTTGTGCATGTTAGAGATGCTCCAATTCCATTGTCATTTTATATATAATTTATAGGGAAATGTACTATAGAGACAGGAGTCTGTTTTTAAATAGTTTTTATCTTGTATATTGTAGTACTAAGGTTATAAATTATGTAACTGTGTCCAAAATTTGGTACAGTAGTACATTAATCTCAATTTTAATTTTTTTTTTTTTAATCTCAGTTAATCTTGGTAATCTCATATTTAATTGATACAATTACTGTATCCATCTCATTCAAATTTTTCATTCAAACTACTACTACTGCTACTAATAATAATAATAATAATAATAATAATAATAATAATAATAATAATAATAATAATAATAATAATAATAATAATAATAATATAACATATTTTTGGATTCATATTGTTGACTCCTCTTTATGGTTTTATATTTATTTACACAGAATTATTCAGAAAAACTTTAGCATTTGCTGTTAAATTGTTTGAACCAACTGCTCAGTCACGACTGAGTCAGTTTATTACTCACCTTACTGCATTTCAAATTAAACTGTATACTGTCTATCAGTTTCCTTTAAACAGGTATTTGTTATACTTATATATTCAAACTGTTTTATGTTCCTGTTTTTAAAAAAAAAAAAAAAAAAAAATTAAAATAGTTTGTAGCTGTCCACTTAGCAACAGCATTGTTTGTAAAGGGTATCCCACGAAAAGTAGCCAACTAAGTATTACAGGGATGGAAATAAGACTGTTATTGCATAGCAGTTTTACCCATTCCAGGTTTTGTTATGAGTTTGATTAGCCCCAGTGTATAGGAAACAAGCTCAGCTGTGGCTGATTAACCTCATAGTAAAACCAGGAATGGATCAAACTGCTACGCAGTGGGGGTCTTATTCCATCCCTGCATTAAAATGTACATGTAAATAATAAATACATAATCAAATGATGGAGCAGCACAGACATGTACAAGAATCCTTGTTATTACAAATTCGGTTTATACAGGAATGTCACTCTATGATAAATGACAGGTTTCATTTGTTCTGTGCCTGTCTGTAGCAGAATAACTGCTAGAAATTTTTGAGATTTAGGACAATAATTTGTTTACAGGGAAAATATCGTTCCTTACAATGAACTAGAACACATTCTGTGATACTGGACATTAACAGATAACTAAACAGTCCTTTATTATGTATGTTAATGTCAATTGTTTAACAAATATAGGTATGTAATCTTAGCAGTATTCCAGGACGACTTCCTAGTTGTTACTCGTAAATATATCCAGGACGACTTACAGTTGTTACAAAATATCACAGTACAAAGCACATTACACAATATCACATTACAGAATATCACCTTACAGATAAGAGCAGTTATAAAGTACAATAAAATCAGTACCAAAAGGTCAAATTCAAATAAGAGCACGTAGTAAGTACGATGAATGGTTGAGAATGATTTCAGTTAGAGCAAGATACAGGAAATAGTTATAATTAAGAGCAGTAGTAGAATATGGCAAGGTATGGAGCAGTTCAGTGGAAGTGCAAGCTGATGCAAATACTGGTACAATTGGGTGCCATATTGTCCAGTAAAGTCCAGAGTTGTGAGGTTTACAGATGCTGTTTGAACGGATGTGTCTTGAGGAGGTGCCGGAAGGTGGTCAGGGACTGAGCAGTCCTGATATCCGTGAACAGGTCATTCCACCACTGAGGGGCAAGGGTGAAGAAGGAGCTGGATTTGGAAGTGGGGGAGCAGAGGGGGCAGCTAATCTGCTGAGAGTGGAGGAGCGGAGAGAGCCAGAGGGAGTGTACGGAGAAATTAAAGTCTGGAGATAGGAGGGAGCAGAAGTGTCAAGACAATGATAGGCAAGTATGAGAATTTAAAGTTGGATACAAGCAGCGATACGGAGCCAGTGCAGACGGCGGAGCAGTGGTATTGTCTGGGAGGCAGGGAGGCCAGCCAGGAAGGAGTTGCAGTAGTCAAGGAAGGACAGTACCAGAGCCTGAACTAGGAGCTTCATGGAGTAGTCGGTGACTTGGAGAGGTTGAGTTTGAGATGATGCGTGTGCATCTAGGAGGAGATGGCCGAGAGGCAGGTCGAGATACAGGAGGAAATGTCGTAGTCAGAGGGGGGGGTAGGAAAGGAAGGTCTGGGCATCATCAGCAAAGAGATGATACAATAAGCCATGGGAGGAGGTGAGGGGACCCAGGGACTGAGTGTAGAGAAAAAACAAAAATGGTCCTAGGTCTGAGCCTTGGGGACACATGTTGAAAGAAAGCAAGAGGCAGAGGGTGAGCCAACACAAGAACACATGTGATCAGCGAGGTAAGAGGAGAACCAGATAAGAGCAGTGCCGGAGAGTCCCGGGTCAGTGAGGGAGGACAGGAGAATAGAGTGACCGACCATGTCAAAGGCTGCAGTGAGGTTGAGGAGAATTGGGGCAGAGGAGAGGGAGGCGGCACGGGCAGAGAGTAGACAGTGACAAAGAGAAGAGCAGTTTCAGTGGAGTGTGCCAGGTGAAAACCAGATTGGAGTGGGTCGAGCAGAGAATGTGTTGACAGGAAGTCACCTTATAGAACAACAGGGGTGGAGGGAGTGGGGGAAGGAGAAGAAGTCAAGTTCATCAAGAAAGTAAGGGGTCCAGGAGGGCGGTAGAGAACAATGAGGATGAGGCAACAAATAGATGTGATTTTAACAGCATGAAACTCAAAGGTGCTAACAGAAAGAGAAGAGTTCCTCCACCCCGTCCAGAGAGGTGAGGAGAGTAGGACAGGATATAGAGAGAGGAAAGAGCGGGCGTAGAGGTAGCGTTATCAGGGGAGATCTAGGATTCAGTGAGAGCTAGGAAGTCAAGAGGGGTGAGAGGTGAAGAAACGGGCTCAGGAGGAGCGAGAGCATTAATTAATAGAGAAAAAAAAGAAATGTATGCAAACATGGTTTGGAGTTGGAGCCTTCAGTTCGATGTTTGGTTAGAACATTTTGCAGCCGTTCTATGTTGGCCTGTCCTTGTGTGGACTACCGGCACTTTGGTGATAAGGCCCTTCGGTGAGCTGGTGCACTAGCTTAGCATCAATGCTTATGTAATGCCCTACAGGTTGAGAGCTGGGTGTTGCCGAGAATTGTTTGCAAATTATTCTAAATCCAGTAGGCTGCACCCTGTGTGAGTTGGTCGATTGTTACACCAACACAACTCGCTCACGTTACAACCTAACTGGCAGTCATTCACTTTACAAATCCAATGAACTGTCAAAAAGCTTTTAAAAAATAAACTTACCATTCATGAGTCTTTCACTTTTTAGTTTTACTCCATAATGCAGTTCCGTGACTAACTTTCTATTCAAATGATGACTGCACTTATTGTGTTACCTGCACTCGAGTATATTAAAATAGTGCCTCAGGGAATCAATAACTGTATGCTGAGATGGTCAAGATATGGGTGATTTAACCTCTTACGCCCCCCTGTTCCGCGGGCGGAACATCGGTACTGCAATTACACATTATATTTCAAAAATCATCTGTAATATTATTACAAAAGCAAAACAACAAAAAAAACTGACTCAATATCAAAAACGTTGTTTTCCTACAGTAAAACAACGAAGGAATTTTTTGAATTCGCCATTTCACTGCTGAGATATTCCCTTCTCAATGTGTATAGTACCTCGCGGTTCAAAAACAACTCCGATCGACTAGCTGTGCGTTTTGCTGCTCTGGCCTTACACGTATCTGTTGATGGTGTAATCTTGGTGATCACATTGTAGGGGAGGTCACAAGCTGTCCATTCATACCTTGACTTTGTTTGTAGTAATCGATGTGCATACGTAAACGACTCATATTTGCAAGCGAGGGCACAGCGTTACGCACATAAGATCAAGGTATCTTACCGTTTTCTGATCATTTTTCAAGTTGTAAAATTTATAAAATCAAACGAAATGGCGAGAAGTGTTCCAAAGCAATACCAAAAGAAGTCGATTCAGTCTTTTTGAAGTTTTGGAGGAGATGGATAATAGTGAAAGTGGCGGCGAAAATGACTTTCTGGGTTGGAGAGTGCTGATTCAGCATCTGTGAAGCAACATTTGAAGATGGATTGGAGCCTCTTCAGGATTTGTAAGTATAATGGATCCACATTATTATTATTATTATTATTATTATTATTATTATTATTATTATTATTATTATTATTATTCATAATTTCGGCACATAAAAATAATATTTTTTTTTTAAAATAATTTGTATTGCATAGTAAAGACCAACACCATGTCTCATCTGTGCTGTGCTGCTGTATACGGTCCCTGATCTTTACGATGCTATACAAGTTGCAAGAAGTAATTGTTGCTTCCCTGCCGTCTTTATTATTTTCTCATTGATGTTCATTGATTTAGATTACACTATGTAACACAATTTTTGTTCCTGGGTAGTAAGTGTTATTTCCTAATTGCTAATGCCTCAAAAGTATAGAAAATGGTTATTATTCCCCACAAACTTTGCTTTTGTGACCAGGACAGTGATATTTAAAAATATCACTATTTCCAATGGGAAAACAGGCAAATGTGTGTCTTTTCGTTCACATAAAGTCAGAAAAAAACAACATATGAATCCAAATTAACATGTATTTATACTTAAGTAATACAAAAATGACTACAAAAGATTTAGAAGTGAGTAGTTTGTCGAGCTTTACAATTATACTGTAAATACAGTATAATCGTAAATCTCGAAAAACTGCTCGCTTCTAAATCTTTTGTAGTAATTTTTGTTGTTTTAGTCCTAATGGCCAGGGGATTACCTTGAATTCAAGCCCTGAACCATGCCTGTGCTGTCTATACTTTTGAAGATAATGTGATTTATTTAAGGCCATAGCCCTCCAGGTGGAAATTGCCTGTGGGAGACTAGGAGTTTAACAGGTTAATGCGCATTAAAAAAAAAAAAAAAAATCTAACAAATAAATGTAGTGTGTTAACCGAGATTAACTGACAGCCCTAATTCGAACTACTTGTTCTGTGATATTATAATGTATGCAAAGTCTAATAATGTATGTATTCTGTAGTAATTTACCAAAATTTATAATTATATTATTTTTGGTAAGCAACTTAATATTCCTGGAAGTTGTCATAGGTTTTGAGACCTAAAAAAGGACTTTAAAATAAACAGTCCAAGTTATTGCTATTGTTATTATTTTAACTAGTTCATAATGGCGAGGGATCCTTGTGCGCCCATAAAAACAGATGTTACACCTGCAAGTTATACTAAGCAAGAAACAGAAGACCACAATTCAAAAAGAAGTGAGGTTTGAAGCGGTGCACTTGACTCTGAAAGAGCCAGCTTTCCCAGACAGGTGGGAGCAAACTACTCGACATGCAGAAGGTGAAGATGCTCATATAAAGGCTGAGCATCTTTTATCCTGCAGACACGTTTCTATCCTGCTTTTGTTTCTAAGGATGTGCTTGTTGTGTTTTTGCTTTTGTTTTGTGGTTTTATTACCAAAGGCAGCAAACTCATTATTGCCTGTGAGAAGTGTTTTGAACTGTGTAAAGAAAACACTTCTGACTGCCAGATTTAGGTTTCTTAATGAGCTTGAAAAAATGTACCTAAGAAAATCCCATATGGAATATTCTTTCAAAATACTGTTGGTTACTTGAGCCTATGTCTATAGATCGCATTTGTGGTCTAATACACTATAGAGAATACGCCTAGTTTCTGTACATTATTTTCTAGACAGGGATAATTTAATATACTGTAATGTTTATCTATATTTTATAACTAAGAACAAAACAAAAATTTTAGAACAAAAATTTTGAATGAGGCTTATTAAACTTTTTCTCAATGACATCCCTGCATCTGAAGGAAGGATGTACTGTTGGCGACAGTCTCCGGTTCCTAATGCATCTGAAAGTAGCTCAGACAGTTTCTTGACCCTAGATGACCTTTTAGTCCCTGGCTTGTCTGACAACAGAGCCAGCTTGTTAATTGGCATTCAGATCTCAGGCTACAACCATGCACAGCGCAAAGGCAAGCATTTCTTTGGGAATACACAATGCCAGGGTTCGTTTGCCCAAAGCATGTCTTCATAGTGATGGTGATTTTTTTTCTTTTCGTTTTCTTTTCTCATAAGACCTCTAGCATTGTGTTGAGGGTAGAGTACCACTATTGGGATGCACATGTGGAAATCAGTGGTGCCACTAACCAATTAAAACAATCATTTTCTTTTACAGAGCTTGTTCTTTGTTTCCTGTTTTCTGTTTAACTACTCTGTTTAAAGGTGTTCTTATAAAAAGAAGACAAGAAAATGATTGTCACTTTTAATGTTTTCTGCAAATATGATGTTAAGGTGTTTGTATATTTGGTTCGTTTTGTTACTTTTATATTTAGGCTGTGTTTTCACTGGGTCCATTTAGAGGGTCTGGTGTGCCCTTTTTGGTGTGAAGTGTGATCAACAGTCCACCTGGGAAATTAATCATTTGGAAAACAAACAGAGTTTGGTTCGCTTGCTAAACCTTAATGTGAACAACTGCTGGACTCTTCCTTTTCCACATAGGAAACCAACAATACAAGGTAACCTGACTCAAAAGTAAACATTTTGAGAGTAGTTTAGTTCATATTCTGAGGAAACAAGTAGAGCAAAAAACTAAATGTCTCTCAGAACTAGGTTAGGGTTACCAGACATCCCAGGAAAACTGTGATTTGTCACAGTTTTCAGCTGTCATTTTTTGTCCCAGTTGGAAACAGTACAATTGTTCAATTATCCCAATTTTGCATTGTGAACACAAACTCAGTCCTGAATTAAAATGGAAAAGGACCAAAAAAAGACTAACTTTAACTCACATCCAAACAAGCTCTGTCCCTTTTCCATTTTTTTTCAGGACCGAGTCAGTTTGTGAACTCGGTTTGTTTATTTGGTGTGTGAAGCGGATGTTTGCAATATCCTGCAAGCCATATTGAAAGATGGCAGATATTGATGTATTGCTCTGGTTTTTAATATAGCATATTTTAGACTTTTACATATTACCATGGAAGAAAGCACTCGGGGAGCAGTTTGCAAATTTAATTAATACATGCATTGACTGCCTACAGCTGGAGAATAATGCAGTTTACACAATTCTGCACAGTGGAGAATAATGCAGTTTACACAATTCTGCACAGTTCACCTACTGTCACCATTAAACCAAGTAATTTAAGTTTTCTCTAGTTCGGATTAGATTTTGGTGTCTGACCAAATTTCTATTAGAGCTTCAGTTTCTCTCACTGTCCAGATTTCCACAGTGAAAAACTGGGAGTTTTGTTAATTATTAATTTTTTCTTCAATTCACTGACTCTGTAGCTAGGGTGACCTCCCATCCTTAATTGAGCATTACATGTAAAGAGTCCTGGTTCCAGCCTTAATGTCTCCGGGACGGCATATGTCCCGAATTCATAGACAATGCAATCTTACAGTTTAGCACCATAGTCAAACCATAGCATATCTGTTTATAGCGCATCATAGCACCGCTCCCTGCCATGTTATTTTGCAATGTCTTACGCTCGCTCGCCAGTTAAAACAATAAAAAGAAAAACATATGGATATATCCGGGTGCGCCCCCGGAAATCTTTCTCATCTCATGCCGATAACAACTGTACATCATCATGCTGTAAAGTGTTTCAATCAGAGTGCTGTCTCTCTGTTCTTTCCTGAGTTTCCCTTTTTCAAAATGAATAAACACAACGTGCTGCCGTCAAGACAGAACAGCCAAATAGTACACAACAATAAAAGCTACAAATAAACCTTTCTGAAGTGCAGAGTTAAATGAAAAACTAGCTCACAAATAGTTTATGCTGGCTCCATTTCTAATCATTCTACTCTCACAATCACAACAACTAATCATCCACCCCCCCCCCCCCCCCCTCCCAAGTATATTAAAAAAATAAAAATGTAAATATACCCCAGCATAAGAAATGGCAGGAGTCCTGTTTTTTTCATTTTGAAAAGGTGGTGACCCTAGTCATAGCAACTCTTGAAGCCATTAAAATAACAGTATATAATAACACAAAATAGTTTAAAAATTGAACATGAATTCATTGCCGATCATAACAACTCATTGTTTTTCTTTATATTGTCATCTAGTCAACACATGTTAAATGTACAAAAAGCCAGATTTAAAAAATAGATCAGCTATTACAATTCAAACATATGGTATACACAATTAGAATGATTAAACAAATAATCCATATAATTGTTTATTTTATTTTTGAATGGCGCTAACACAACTTAATACATTACTCTGCTATTAACTTGTAGAGCACACTGAGCACACTAGTAAAATAAATACAAAACCGGGACGATTAACAATTTTACTGTTTCTGGCCAGAACAAAAATTAATTCTGAAACTGTGATAATCCCAGGAGATGTCTGGTAACCTAAATGTAGTTCCCAAATAACTGTTTTGTTTTTTGCTCTGCTTGTTTCCTCAGAATAGGAACTAAACTGTGCACGAAATGTTTAGTTTTGAGTCAGGTTAACTTGCATAGTTAATTTCCTATGTGCAAAAGGACCAGACACGGTTTGTTTCCCAAGCTTACTTTGTTGTTCACACTTCACACCAAAGGTACTGAACCATACTGAGTTGAGACCAAACCCTCTAAACGGACCCAGTGTGAACACAGCCTTAGACTTGCTTTACTTTTTTGTCTTGGCATTACATTTGTAAGTGGGTTGGTCATACTGAAATTAATTTCAAGACTATTTTTTCAAGACTGTGTTTTTTTGTTTTGTTTTGTTTTGTCAGCCAGGCTGGATTTTGTTTGAACTTCTGTTTCAAATTATAAAAAAAAAAAGAAAGACAAACCCTATTTCCTTATCTAGGCTAAGCTTATGTAATCAGATAGGCTCTGTGCTTCCAAATGAATGTATCATGAATGGATGTTGTAATACAGTACTTACCGACCCTATTATTTATTGACCTTAAGCTACCCACCCCCCATAATCACAAGCTGTTCTGATAAATTCAAAGGGCAACCTTGCAGGAGGGTCCACAATATCAAGACAAATCTGTGTCTAATCTAGATGTCAAAAACAAGGGCTATCCCTCAGTCAGGGCATTTAAAAACACACTGTTTGTATTGTAATGCTGCAATATACTATAGATTTAGAAATCACAGTTT